>NW_024062323.1:600000-851632 GCF_006381635.1 Hibiscus syriacus | reverse complement strand
TTTTAATTTAATATAAAATATTTTTAAAAAAATAAAAAATACTATAACTTGACATGTGTCCCTTAAAGGGGATTTTTAATGACAGTTAACGTCCGAACACCTAAAATGATAACGGAGAAAATGTTAGGCACATATTTTTAACGAAAAATTCTTTAGACACTAAAATATTTTTGAGACAAAGTTTAGGCATTTATTTTTATATTAAACTTATATTTAATAATTAATACATTATATATAATCAGTATATTAAATAATGTTTAAAAATAATTTAAACAAATTCATTATGAAAACTGAGAATTATTAACTAATCCTTAAATATAATACCAAATTCCTTAGCTCGATTCGGGCACTCTCGCTACCTTCCAAGATAAAAATTCATTTTTGGAGGCTCATCAACAATTATGTTCCAACCTTTTCGAATTTACTGCTTCGAAGAATAGCGGTTCATCCTCTTTGTCTCCTGTGCAATTTGAATAATGAATCTGTTCAACATTTTGTTCATGACTGCTTCTTTTCGCAACAGGTTTTCTCAAAATTGGGCATCTCCATGGGATCTGGCCTAGCTGAGAAAATTTTTCTCTTATGGTTGTCTAATCTTTTTGATTCTCTCAGTGTTTATTTTAAGAAGATCAGATAAGGCCTTTTATTCAGTTGAGTTTAGCTTGGTAAGAAACAAGACTGTCAGTAAGTGCTCATAAATGGTAGTACAAGATATAAACCCAGAGTTCGAGCTTTACAAGTTTGTCCCTGCTAGAAACCATAAACTATGAAGACCATCAACCAATCTCTAAAAAACCCATAGGTAGGTTTAAAAAAACCAAAACATGAGCGGTAATTGCTACCTGGGCTATATGGGGCTCTAGAAATAAAATACTGCATGATGGTTTTATACAAACAGCACAGAAGGTCGCTAATTTTTGTCGTGCTTATGTCCAGGAGATAGATGCTTTTTTTCATCTGCCTACAACTACAAGAAATACCTCAAGTCAATGGACCCCTCCATCTGATGATAAAGTTAAAGTTAAAGTTAGTTTCAAGGGATTCAAATGGGCTTCTCATGGCAGCGGGTACTTGCCCAAATTCTTTCATTCTGAACACCGAGATGGCCGAGGCGGTTGCTTGTGAACAAGCCTTTTATCAAAGGATTTGGGTTTCCGACGCATTGAGGTTGAAGGGGATTCCCTCACCGTTATCTCTAAGATGGTGTCTCCTACAGCTGATAAATCCTGGGTTAGTGCTGTGTATTCTAATATTTCAGATAAAAAGAAGGATTTTGAGATCTTACTTTTCATGCATGTCCATCGAAAGAGAAATAATGCTGCACATGTTCTTGCTGGTTTGGGCAGACAGTACTCATCGACCATGATTTGGATTGAAGAAGCTCCACCGACAGTTGAAGAGGTGGCGAAACTTGACAGATGGTGGGTTGTCCCTCCGGATTGAAGGATTTTGTTCTCTACCTTGTTAATTGGAGTATCTCATATCTTTAACTCTGATGCTTGCAAGGTCTTTACTCAGCCACTGCTTTGATTGAACTTTGTTTGGATTTCTTTTTTCGAAGTGACAGAGTATGGTTCAGCTGATCGTTTTCTTCCTGGAGCTTGATGGCTTGCTTCTTTTCTTTGAAGTTTCCAGGCATTTTCTTTTATTTTTGTCTTTTCAACTTTTATTTCACCTTTTAGGTTAGAACAACGATGCGGAAGCTAACAACAATGGGGCTAATCAAAGCCACCAAGAACAAATCTGAGTTACGTAAGCACTGTCGAACCTTTCTAAGTCACAAAGACTTAGCCACTTTGGGAACTCTAGAATAACTGCGGGCAAGTAACATTCTCGAGGCTATCTTAGCTCTCACGACCAGCAACGCAAGCCACAAAGGCTTAAGCACAAAGAGAACAAGCTAAATAACTTAAGTAACAAAGCCAACAAGGTTAGAATGTTAGAAACAAATGCAACAAAGGAAGCAAGATAATTTCAAGAGTAAATGTCTGACTTGTATTGATCTTAAGAGATGAATGGATGATCACAAATGAGGGGATGAGCTCTCTATTTATAGTTGAGGCCCTAAAAAACCAACAGATAAAATTACATCGACAACTTGGATTGAATTGAAATCTAACAAAATCTTTCCAAATTCAAATCCAACAATATATCTCCTTAATTAAATTCTAAATTAAGAGATAATTCTATCCATTCTAGAAACTTCTGGAATCTTCCAAGGAGAAGGCCGAGTCTGATGGTTCTGGGGACAAGACCAAGTATGCTCACACAGAACCCGTTTTCTGGATGTTTGTGCGAAAGTCTTGGACCCAAAAGAGCGGTCTGTGACACATACAATATGCATGTTGAGTCCTGTTGCGTAGGCCTGAGGCATATATATTTTTCTTCCGTAAAGGATAGAGCTGATATCCAAGGCTTGATATATATCTTGGTATCACGTGCTCATGAATTGAGAAGCCTTTTTGTATTGAAGTTTCAATCAATATACGAGCTGACAAGTACTTGGTTATACAATTGAACTGTTCCCGTTGCTGTACAGTCACTTGGAGAAGAGAATATTTAAACTCGAATGTGTTTGTTTACTAGATAACTTAGATTAGTTGACTTCTTTGTTTTATGATTTAAAAATCATGGAGAGTTCCATGCCATGGAGAATAGTTTTTTCTCCCTTAAAGAAAAATTCTAAAACCTCAAAATTAATAAAAAAAATTAAAATTAAACCAAACCAAACCAAATCAAAATAGACGATTTAAAAAAATTAAAAAAATGAGCGAACTAAATCACATGAAATTATATGTAAAGTGGCATTGGGGTGAAACCCAGCATGCTTGGTCTTGATCATCAGCTTAAGAAGAAAAACAAGCCTAGACATGATAGATTGGGGTAAACGAATACACCAAAGTCTTTTTTTCGTTTATAAACCCAAGTCTTACTTATTTGAAAGATGTAGTGGGCAATTGGGTATCTATGGTCTGCATAAACGATGTCGAACCCTGATTTCTGAAGTCCGTATGGGCTGATTAAAGACCATTTTTGTTACTAGGAGTAACAGAACAAAAAAAATTCAGTTCTTAAGTACACATCTTTGTCAATATTAGTTTAAACACAAGAGAACGAATACTATTAGAGTGATCTATGATGAGAATGTGAACCAATTAGTTTCATTTGAATATATGTATGGGGAAATGGTTCGGCTCTTTGAGTCCCTAATTGGAACCTTTGACTCTCAAGTTCGAGGTCGTGAGGTGGAGACTCTGAAAGATTTATTGCATAATATATTACCTGAAGAGGCTGCAAGGAGTTTGGAGAGAGAGATGACTGTAAAAGAAATCAAGGATGTTCTATTTCGACAAGGCAATGACAAGGGCCCTGGCCCGGATGGATACATTGCTTGGTTTTTTAAGTTTTCTTGGGAGATAGTGAAGGAGGATTTTGTACAAGCTGTGAGATATTTTTTTGAGACTTCTTACTTATTGTCTGCTTTTAATGCAACTTCTATTGTTATTGTCCCTAAGGTTCCAAATGCCTCTTTGGCTAGGGATTTTAAGTCTATTTCTTGCTGATCATTTTTTAATCAGACTATTTCCAGAATTTTTGTTAGTGGATTGGGTTGCTACTTTCCTGATTTGATTTCCCCTAGCCAGTCTGCTTTCATTAAGGGCAGAAGCATAGTTGACAATACAATGCTTGCTCAGGAACTAGTTAAAAGCTATGGTAGGACGACGATGTCGCCGAGATATGCACTCAAAGTGAACTTGCAGATGTTGCGGCTAAAAATGGGGTTTTAGATATCACCCGAACTGTAAAAGAGTGGGTCTTACGCACTTATGCTTTGTAGATAATATGTTAATCTCTAGTCAAGGTAGTAAGGATTCTACTTTGGGAATTACTAGTAATTTAGATAAATTTTATGAAATGTATGGGTTGCGGCTTAATGCAGTCAAGACTGAATTCTATGCTTGTGGTGTGAGTGATAATGAGATTAGGGAGATTATTGATGCAACTGGTTTTAGAGAAGAGCACTTATCTGTCAGATATTTAAGTGTGCGTTCAGTGACTAGGAAGTTATCTGCAAGTGATTGCCAAGCTTTGGTGGAGAAGATCAAAGGGAAGTTAGGGCAGTGGGCTTCGAGGATGTAATACCTCAAATTTTATCTGGTGACTAAAATATAAGTTTTGAAAGTTTGGTAGTTAAAGTGTGAACTTTGAAAAGTTTAAGAACCAAAATATAATTTTAAAAAGTTATATATTTAGCCCGTAAATGAACAACTTGGTCTAAAACAATGATTTTTGTAAGAATCAGATTTTCGATATAAGATTTGTGTTAAAAGCTACAAAGCGATAAAGTTTGGTATTGAAATCGGATAATCGAATCGAACCCGAATTTTATGAAAATTTGAAGGAAGATAGTTTTGAGTTAGAAAAATTATATGAATATTTTTAATTATTGGAATTTTTAAGTTGGATTAGTGGAATTTAGTGAAAATTTCACTATAAAGTGAAATAGTACAATTTAGTGAATAATTTTTTTTTTTGGAAAATTGAAAGATGAAAAAGGGAAATTGAGAGATGAGATTTTTATGGTTATTTAATAATATTAAAATAGAAATTAAGGAGTGGCATTGAAGAACAAATTGTAGATGTGGTTCAGATGGTTCGGACCATGGTTGTGCACTCTAGGAAGTTGGCGAAGGCTTAAATGAGCTTATACGGATTGCACCACACCTTAAATTATCGTGGCATCGGTCTTACTGACCGTGTAAAACTGTATGATGAAAGCGAGCCTAGGCTCTCGCTCTTACTCTCTTCCTCGAACTTGGTTCAGTGGTGCACTCGCTAACCACTGCAATTGTTTGGAAGGGTTGGGCGAGAAGGGTTTTCTGGTTCAAGGTCATGCGCATGCTCAAAAACTTGACTACTTTGATTAGTGAAGCTCTGGCATTGTATGCAATGTACGGGATAGATGCCGTCCTTGAGCAAGGTAAGTGTTGGAAAGTAACATATTTTCACTTAAATTTTTTCATTGTATTAAGCAATGTAGTGGCAGCTTTGCACTTTTGACACTGTATTATGCCTAGTACATGAATATGGAGATTGGTGCTTGGACAGGAAATAGAGTGAAGAGACCTTGTTTTTATGCGTTCAATAGTGCCGAGGAGGCTATCCCCTTCATGGTGCGTAGGGGAGCGTCGTGGATTCCAGAGATTGGTGTGCCTTTTCAGGGCTCTAGTCTAATTGGGTGGGGATGGATTGGGTAATTTTGGCCCAATACTAGGCAGACTTATTATTTAGCCCAATATGACATCAATATTTTATTTTGTGAACTGACATTTGTTACACTGATTTGAAAATCGTCACATGAACATGACGAGTTCTTATAAAATATTTTTTTATTGTAACTTGTTATTTTGATGTGACAAAATTTATTAAAAAATTATATTTTATTGAAAATCACCACTTTGACGTGATAAATTTGAGTAAAAAAATATTATTTGAGAAAACTCATCTTATAAACGTGACGAATTTGCCCTACACTATAATATTTGTCGTAGATCTAAAATTAATTTTAGAAAGCTAACTCTTTAGCCCGCATAGTTTATTGGGTCAATTTTGTCGGTGTTGTAATAAAATAGCCCAATCAAAAGGCTATTTTAAAACCCAGCCTGATATCAATCCCTAATAAGTGCTAAAAGCTTAGGGCTTTGTCTTTCTTCCTCGAGCAAACAAATATGTTTTTCAGCCAAGATTGTAGCTTTCAGCGGAAATTTCAATTGCCAATCTATTTCATTGTCTGTCCTAATTTTTAACTTAATCTCAATCTCTGGCAAATACATAGGTTGGAGAGAAATTTCATTAAGGTTTTTTTTCCCTGGGGATTTGCTTGCGGAACTAGATTATTTGTTACTAAAGTTTAATGCTTTATTTTTAATAAAGAATTTCTTCCAATATTTGCAATTACAGACAGCTCAGTAATAGTTTACCAGTTCTTTCCTTTGTTTATATGTTTTTAATTAAGCTTAGCGGTTCAATCACACATTAAAAAGAGACAAGTAGTCAATTTAAGGTCCGATGGCTGGTGGCTCGAATGAAGCGGAGACGCTTTCATGTGCGCGTTGCGGCAAGCCTGCTAGTCTTCAGTACGTTACTATTTTCGCTATAATTTTTTGTTATTTTCCTGGTTTACTTAATATTAGAGAGTCGTATCTGTCAGGAAATAATTTTCTTGGTGCAAATAACATATGGTATTTTTCAAAATTGTGGGTTTTAGATTTAGACATTTTGAACTAGGTTCTATTTTGTTAATAATGTGAACTTTAGTATTGAGATGAATTCATTGCTAGCTTAATAGTGTGAACTTTAGAAGTGAGCCGAATCCTTTGTTAGGTTAATAGTGTGAACTTTATAACTGAGCTGAATCATTTGAATCTTATATAACTTCTTATTTGCAGGTGTCCCAAGTGTATGGATTTAAAGCTTCCTCGTGAAGATGCTGCTTTTTGGTATGTTATCATTTTTTTTGTAGAATGTAAAGATGCAAAGAATCTACTTATTCTATCCTTAACCAAAACTTGGTTGGTGATTTGTTTTTGGCTGAATTAATTTATACCAATTGAGTTTTCTTTGTTCTTACCAACATTTCGATAAATTCTTATTAAGCATTTTTCGCTTTCTATTAATGATGCCCAGCACCCAGGATTGTTTCAAGGCTTCGTGGAGCTCGCACAAGTCGGTTCATTTGAAGGCAAAATTGCCCTCACTTGGTACAGATGGTTCTGGTCAACAAAATTCTGATTTAGCTGGTGATGGATGGCTATATTGCTTGAGGAAAGGACAGAGTCGGACTCCGAAACTTCCTCCTTTTAATTGGACAGGGTACTTCTACTTCCTCCTTACTTCCTCCTTTTAATTGGACAGGGTACTTCTACAGCATTGTAGTCCCTCTTTTATGCTACTGCTTTGAATCATTTTCTTACTTTCTTCTCCATTGTCAAGGTATTTTCATAAACTTTTTACCTGGATAGTTATTTCCCCTGTTTTTCTGATTGTTCTTATTAACTTGTTCAGGACTCTTAGACCATATCCCATATCCATCAAGCGAATTGTACCTGCTCACATTGATAAGCCTGACTGGGCTGATGATGTGAGTATTTTGGAATTAGTTGTGTTTGGACGCTTATATACAATTGAGTGGAGAATTTGTTGATGAGAGAGTGACAAATGAACAATTAACCTTATTTTTTCTCTTCTTTCCTGTTGCTTTTGCATCTCTAAGATATTTCTGACTTCCTTTCACATGCAGGGAATTCCAAAGGTTGAGCCGAACAGTGATTTGCAACATCGTGTTGAGGTGAGTTTATACTAGTGAAATCTCTCAAGTCTTATAGAACTAACATATACCTTTATATGTGCCTTGTAATTCTCTTTATTATTTATTTTCTTTTTAACTTTGTGTCTGTCTGTATAAAGATCAAGACTCCAGATCAAATTGAGAGAATGCGGGAAACTAGTCGAGTAAGTTCCGTCTTCCTTTTTTTTCTCTATTATGTTTCACTTGGGAGTTTATCATGCTATGTTGTTTGCTACTTGTATTCTGTCTTTCCTACAAAGGATGCATTATTGTGCCTCATTTGAAAATTAAGATCTTTCCCTACCACCAAAGAAAATCATCTTAAATTTTGCTTCAACATAGTTTGGTTTACTGAACATACTGTAAAATGGAAGGATTGACAATGGCTTGATAAGAACACTTCTGCCCTATACAGTAAACTCCTTTTAACGGATAATAGACTGGATTGGCCAAATTTTGAGGTGTAAATTAGAGTAATAACAAATATATTTTGAATGATTCTGGAATTGTTCTTTTGTTCAATGTAGAAGTTCCTTTTAGTAAGCCAAATCCCATTATGGTCAAGGTGTGTTCCTCTAGATTAGGACATTGGTACCATAATTGCTATATTGGAGAAGGCTGACCTATTTCCCTTTTTCGTTGAGCAAATCATAAGAATAATTGCTAGAAAGGGAGGAAGCAACTAGGGAGAAATCCTTTCCAATTTCAATTTATCCATTTCTCTTTGGAAATATTTCCTATATATCCAATTTGCTTTTGAACCAACTTTTAATATTTCTCGAGTTGTTTCAAAACCTCTTGGTGTTTAAATTTCTTCTGCTAGATTGCAAGGGAGGTTTTGGATGCAGCTGCTCGAATGATTCGTGCTGGTGTTACAACAGATGAAATCGATCGAGTTGTTCATGAGGCAACTATTGCTGCAGGTGCATGTTTTGAATAATCTGTTATTTTGCAGCATATATTTATGGTAGTGTGTGTATCTTGTTTCACTTTATATGCTTCTCTCATGCAGGAGCTTATCCATCACCCCTCAATTATCATTTCTTCCCAAAGTCTTGTTGCACGTAAGTACTCCTGTACATATTCTTTGAATTTAATGGGGATTATTGTGCTGGTTTATTAAATATTTCATTTGCATTATTGTGCTGGTTTATTAAATATTTCATTCTTCTTTTCAGGTCAGTTAATGAAGTTATATGCCATGGGATTCCTGATGCAAGGTTTTAGTTCTGTTCTAATTCTAGGAACTTTTAAGTGTTAACATTTATTGGTGGTATTTTTCATTTACTAAGATGCACCTGAACTGAGATTGATGGCCAACTATGTGCTAATTGCCTTAGGAAACTGGAAGACGGTGATATAATAAATGTTGATGTTACTGTGTACTATAAAGGTGTTCATGGTAGGGATCTGTTCATTTATATATTGATTCAAATTCTGCTGAATATAATGAAGCACCATACATGACAGAGGATTGACTCATCATGCAGGTGATTTAAACGAAACATATTTTGTGGGAAATGTAGATGAAGCATCTCGTAAGCTGGTTCAGTGTACATATGAGTGCTTAGATAAAGCAATATCTATTGGTAAGTGATTCAGAAAGTCATTTTGTCATTGAGTTTACATATTGTAATCTTTGCAATGGCATAGAGATTGTCTTAAAGATGGAATGATTACACTGAAACACGAAAAGTTGCTTTCATTACATTTACTTGAGTTTGATATGGGTAAATAAAAGTTAGAATTTAAACTTGATTTCTGCTTAATATTTCTTCCTCTCTCTTGTTTTTTGGCACTCAAATTCAGTTAAGCCTGGAGTGAGATTTCGTGATGTGGGAGAAGTTATTAATCGCCATGCTTCAATGTCAGGGTTATCAGTGGTAATGTCTAATTTGGTCAATATATATATCCCAGTTCATGTACCATCCCAATTTCGGTTTTTGTTTATTTCTTGCTCCGTTATCTTTTGTTACTATAGGTGAAGTCATATTGTGGCCATGGAATTGGAGAGTTGTTCCACTGCGCCCCAAATATTCCCCATTACGGAAGTATCCACTGTGCCTCAAATCTTTTGTTTTCTTTTGTTACATTTTATTTTTATGTTTTTGACTATTGTAAATGCTTAATGGTAAATTCTTAATGACTTATAATGATTTAACTGCTTATGTAAACTGAAGGTCTATGAAATTGATTCAAGTAGACTGATAGCATGTTGTTTCTGTTGCTTCCCTTAACCCAAACAGGAAATAAAGCTGTTGGGGTGATGAAAGCTGGACAGACTTTTACAATTGAACCGATGATTAATGCAGGTAACTCTTGAAGTTGGGTACTTATTGGGCATTTAGAATCCTTTCGTTTTGTCCGCTATGTTTTAATGGATATTCCTCAGGGGTTTGGCGTGATCAAATGTGGCCTGATGGATGGACTGCTGTTACTGCAGATGGCAAACGCAGCGCTCAGTTTGAACATACCCTTTTGGTAACTTTTCGTTTCCATTTTCATCTTCCTTTTTTGTGGTATTCATGATAGATTGTCATGTGTTTTGAACATTTTTTTAAACGTTTGGGTATGACTTTGTTCCTGTGTAAGCTTGCCTTCTTCCTTTTAGGTCGTCTTGCAATGATCTGAGATCATCTGTGAACTGTGATTATATGGTGCTTGCTTGTGATTATAGTTGGCATTGTTTGATAAGAGACTCGCGTAATGAAATTTACACCTGATTGTTACTTGCTTCAGTCTCTAATGATTTATGATTTCTATGGGTGCAATCTTCAATGCTTATTAGTTATTATCCTGCAGGTAACGGAAAGTGGGGTCGAAGTTCTTACAGGTCGACTACCGTCATCACCCGACGTGTTCCCTTGGTTAAGCAAGTGATCAGTTTCATTGGCGCTTAAAATAATGGACCAAAGTAAAGTTACCCTTACCGTTGTACTGATGGGCAAGATATTATGAAAGTACCCAACGCCAACCATGCAATTTCCCTTGAAGCTGTGGTGTTTTAGTGTGCGATGTTGTGTACAATGGATATTCTCCTGTTAGTTTATTTTGTAACAAGAATAAGTGTGATGATGTCAAATGATTCCTATTTGTATTCCGTGATATATCGTTCGTTATACTTTAATCAAGTCGGTTCATATTTATATAATATATTATACAGCTTTGCAGGAAATTTTGAATTTAAGTATTGAATTCCAAGCAAAAGTTGGATGATCATCTTCTTTGACCTACTCCATCGAACAACCATGTTGAATTCTACTAGCCAACAACCTTTCCACCTTTGCTTCTTCGTAAAACCATCCTTTATTGAGCATAGCAATGTTGGTACAATTAGAAATTTCTACTTGGTCACATAATATTCCTGTGGCGCCTAAGGCCGAAAAAAAGTTATATTAATTAGCAGGATTTAGAAAAAAAAATAACAAATTATTTGACGCTTGGTGTAGACGAAGAAGATCAAAGTGGGTTGGTGGCTGCATTCTCTTGCTTGAGTCTTGAATTATCTTCCTCGGATATATCAACCAAACTCTCTTTGGCTCTTTCCTTTTTTCAAACAGATTCAGGTCAGGTACTTTCCCTTTCACCAACCTCACTCGACTCGATCAGAAAACAATGGCCTCCACTTCGTCTCTCACTCTCACTCTGTCTCAGGCTCTGTTGGCTCGCGCCATCTCTTCCAAGGGCTCCATCAAGTCTTCTGATCACCGTGTTTCTCTTTCCGCCCCCTCCTTCTCCGGCGTCAAGCTTACTACCTTGCGCTCATCCACTTCCTGTCCAGCCCTTCCCACGCGCTCAAACCAGAGCCTTCGAATTCGTGCTGCTGCCGTTGAGACAGTTGATGCCGCCGCCGAAACTTCCTTGGTAGAAAAATCGATCAACACGATCAGATTCTTGGCTATCGATTCTGTCGAGAAGGCTAACTCAGGCCACCCTGGGTTGCCCATGGGATGTGCTCCGATGGGTCACATTCTGTACGATGAACTCATGAGGTATAACCCGAAGAACCCTTACTGGTTCAACCGTGATCGTTTTGTCTTGTCTGCTGGTCATGGTTGTATGTTGCAGTATGCTCTGCTTCATCTAGCGGGTTACGACAGCGTCCAGGTATAGCTTCTAACTTCCTTTTTTTAAAGTGTTTTTGACTTTAGACCTTGTAATCCTTTTTTTAAAATTAATTGATGAAAATTGGATCTGGGTAATTTTCTTTAGATTCATTTTCAATGTTTTTCTCAATGATATGTTCAACTGTTTGGTATTAGATTTTGGGGTCGACTCACGGGGAGAAATCGATTCATGCACTAAAGAACTAAAATTTATAATTATTGGGTTATCTTATAGGAAGATGATTTGATGAATTTCCGTCAATGGCAAAGCAGAACACCAGGACATCCGGAGAATTTTGAAACACCTGGAGTTGAAGTTACAACTGGTATGTTACTCCTTTGCAAAAGTGATTGCATTTGTTTTTGTTTTTTTTTTATCAAGAACATGTCAATGTCATGCTAAAAGTTGAGCCAATGTATGTACTTATATGTGGTCCTTTTCTCCTTAACGTGCAGGTCCTCTTGGGCAAGGTATTGCAAATGCTGTTGGATTGGCTCTTGCCGAGAAGCACCTGGCTGCTAGATTCAACAAACCAGACAATGAGATCATTGACCATTACACGTATGATAATTTGAGAGTTCTCTGTTTTCCTGTTGCTTGCACTTACAATCTTGTATTGATATATTGGCCTTTGTTTTTGCAGATATTGTATTTTAGGAGATGGTTGTCAAATGGAGGGTGTTGCAAATGAAGCTTGTTCACTTGCTGGGCACTGGGGACTTGGGAAGCTTATAGCCTTCTATGATGACAACCACATTTCAATTGACGGCGACACTGAAATTGCCTTTACTGAGAATGTTGATGAGCGTTTTAAGGGGCTTGGGTGGCATGTTATTTGGGTCAAGAATGGAAACACTGGCTATGATGAGATCCGTGCTGCCATTAAGGAAGCAAAGGCTGTCAAAGACAAACCCACTTTGATCAAGGTCAGATATTTTAATGATGCTTGCACCTATCTATCTATCTTGTTTGACGTAACACACTTGTATTTTACATTGATGTGGATCTCATATGGTTGAAATTTGAGTTCCATAGTTAGTTCAACTAATTTCTCTTCTATGGCCTTTGATAAAAGGATGCTGCATCAATTTAGCGGCATGAAGAATGCATTAATTGAAAACTTGATAAAACTTGCATCTCTGCATATTTATGCTTGAATTTGTTTTTCATTTTGAAGTCAAGACTAGGCTCAGAACTGTCTTCCGCTTGTTCATTGCAGGTGACAACCACCATTGGTTATGGGTCTCCAAACAAGGCAAACTCATATAGTGTGCATGGTAGTGCACTGGGTGCCAAGGAAGTGGATGCTACTCGGGAAAACCTTGCATGGCCACATGAGCCTTTCCATGTACCTGAAGATGTTAAAGGGTAAGGAGATTATAGAGATTTCTACATATCCATTTAATTATGTTTTCTAGTTTGGTGTTGAATACTTTCTTGGTATTTCTAGGCACTGGAGTTGCCATGTCCAACAGGGTGCTTCTCTTGAAGCTGAATGGAATGCCAAGTTTGCTGAATACGAGGAGAAGTACAAAGAGGAAGCTGCAGAGCTCAAGTCAATCATCACTGGTGAACTGCCAACTGGATGGGAGAAGGCACTTCCAGTGAGTAACCCTCTTATTGTTTCAACTAATTAGAGCCAGACACCTGTGTTCTTAGACAATCTCATTCATCAGATTAATACAGTCCTAATAAATTGGTACGTAAAATGAGCCTTTATCTGTTTGTGATCTTCAGACATACACACCGGAGAACCCTGCCGATGCTACCAGAAATCTCTCTCAACAAAATCTCAATGCCCTTGTTAAAGTACTTCCAGGATTTCTTGGTGGAAGTGCAGACCTTGCATCTTCCACATGACCTTGCTCAAATGTATGGTAATTTCCAGAAGGACACTCCTGAGGAACGCAACCTTAGGTTTGGTGTTAGGGAACATGGTATGGGAGCCATCTGCAATGGCATTGCACATCACAGCCCTGGCCTGATTCCATACTGTGCTACTTTCTTTGTCTTCACTGACTACATGAGAGCTGCCATTAGGATTTCTGCCTTGAGTCAAGCTGGTGTTATCTATGTAATGACCCATGACTCCATTGGTCTTGGGGAAGATGGACCAACCCACCAGCCAATTGAACACTTGGCTAGCTTCCGTGCAATGCCTAATGTTTTGATGCTTCGTCCAGCTGATGGAAATGAAACTGCTGGTGCATACAGGGCTGCTATCCTCAACAGGAATACACCCTCCATCCTTGCACTCTCTCGGCAAAAGCTGCCCCAACTAGCTGGAACTTCTATTCAGGGGGTTGAAAAGGGTGGCTACATTATTTCAGACAATTCTTCAGGAAACAACCCCGATGTAATCCTGATTGGAACTGGTTCTGAGTTGGAGATTGCTGCTAAAGCTGCTGATGAATTAAGGCAGGCAGGAAAGGCCGTTCGGGTTGTCTCCCTTGTTTCTTGGGAGCTCTTTGATAAACAATCAGATGCTTATAAAGAAAGTGTTTTGCCATGTGCTGTATCAGCTAGGGTGAGCATTGAGGCTGGAACAACATTTGGGTGGGAAAAGATTGTTGGATCCAAAGGGAAGGCGATTGGAATCGATCGGTTCGGGGCAAGTGCACCAGCTAGGACACTATACAAAGAATTTGGTTTAACTTCAGAGGCTGTTGTTGCAGCAGCGAATGAACTATGCTAGGCGTGGTTAGAAATCACCATACAACCTTATGGTTTTGAGAGTACACTAAAGAGGCAATACCCATTGTGACGGTCTCTTTTTGTCTTAATAAGAAACAGAATCAAATCTTCTTCTGTTGTTTGTGATTCATAGATAGAAACGCATTTCTTTATGTTTATGAGTTTGTAGTTCCTCCTGGAACTTTTCCTTAGATTTTGCTGTACTTGCTGCTGCTCTAAATAACAGTTGCCTTTTTTTCACCTTTTTCTTTTGTGAATGTGTATCTTTTTCCCCTTAAACAAACACACTCACATTGTCCGCTTGGAACCCTCAATCATTTGATTTAGTTAAAATAATGTGTATGTCATATCATGTTTTGATATCACACATCCGAAATCCAAGCAATTATGAAGGCTTCTGAAGTAGGAAACCAATGCCTACCTACCTACCTACACTATCACCCATATCGCAATCCATAAGCCGAAACCTCACGAAACATGTGGAATGGATATGGTGTCTAAGTGGGGTTAAACAAAACCTACTACTACTTTTTTGGGCTCAAAATAAATGGCCGAACTACCCGATTGTCCGTCAATACTTGTCAGCGTTGTGGACCCTGTTTAGGCAATTAGGATTGGGGTTTGGTGAGGCCAGTACACTCCAGCCCCTCCCCCCAACCACATTATATATATTTGTTTGGTTTAACACCAACCCCGTTTTATCGTAGCCTTCGGAATTTGATTGTTGCCACGGAAGCTGCTCACAAACGTCATGTTGACGTTGGGACAGCCTATTATCCTATTTTCCCGTGAATCGGATTTTGTTGTTGTTGTTTGGAATTTGGTTGTTGGTGAACTCTTCCGCTTGAGTCAATCCTACAACATTAACAACAACCACCACATCAGAAAGTTCTTCATTTTCCTAACCCCACAACAACTCCATTCTCAATTTAGAGAAACCAAGCTGCAAACTTCCCTGTAATCTGTCTCAGAAAAGTTAGAGATGGCACAGGTTAGCAAAATCTACAATGGAACACAAAAGCCATGTGTTTTGCCTAATGTCTCAAAACCCCGGAAGCCAAAACATGTTCCTTCAGTTTCATTCAGATCAAATCTCAACGGAGGTTTTTCAAGTTCTTGGGGTTTGGTCTTGAAGAACAATGAGAAGCTAGGAACAATCAAGATTTGGTCTTCAAAGGTTTCTGCTTCAACAGCAACAGCGAAGAAGTCATCCAGCGCGTCAGAACTGGTTCTTCAACCGATTAATGAAATTTCGGGCACGGTAAAGTTACCCGGGTCAAAATCACTGTCCAATTGGATTCTGCTTCTAGCTGCTCTATCCGAGGTATGTTGATTTTCATGATCAAAGAAAAACTTGGTAGTTTATATCCTTTAATTATTTAAGGTTTTAATGTTTGTTTTGATGTGTAGGGAACTACTGTGGTAGACAATTTGTTGAACAGTGATGATGTTCATCACATGCTTGTTGCCTTGGGAAAACTTGGCCTGCATGTGGAACATGACAGTGAAAAGAAATGAGCCATTGTTGAAGGTTGTGGTGGTCAATTTCCAGTAGGGAAAGGGGAAGGCCAGGAAATTGAGCTTTTCCTTGGGAATGCTGGAACTGCAATGCGACCTCTTAGCGCTGCTATTACCGCCGCAGGTGGCAATTCAAAGTCTGTCCCATTATTTTCGTGGTTTAGTAAAGAAAAGGTTGCATATTCTAGGAACCATATGCTTGTATGCTGATACTCCTTGCTTTTGTGTATAGTTATCATTTTTAGCTAATGCATGTATGTTACATCTCTTTAGCTACTTACTTGATAGCGTACCCTGAATGAGAGAGAGGCCAATTGGGGACTTAGTTACTGGTCTTAAGCAGCTAGGTGCAGATGTTGATTGTACTCTCGGCACAAATTGTCTCCCTGCTCGTATAAATGGAAAGGGTGGTCTTCCCGGGGGAACGGCACGGCTTCAATTATTTTTGCTAATGTTCTAGTGGTTTTATATTGTCGGATAAACTGTTTTTATGAAGTAAATGTCTGAAACTTTTTACTACATGTGATGTTTAAGATTCATGTTCTTTTGCTTATTTTAATTTCCAGGTTAGAAGAAAAATACTATATTTTGATCATGATAAAAAAATGAAAATGCCTATTACATAGTTTCTGTTGTTGTTGCCAATTATCATGATATTCTTCTGTTTTGTGTCCTTTTGCAGGTGAAACTCGCCGGATCTATCAGTATTCAATACTTGACTGCTCTACTCATGGCGGCTCCGTTGGCTCTTGAGGATGTGGAAAATGAGATAATCGATAAACTGATTTCAATCCCATATGTTGAAATGACTATAAAATTGATGGAAAGGTTTGGGGTCACTGTGGAGCACATAAATAGCTGGGACCGGTTCTTTATCCGAGGTGGTCAAAAGTACAAGTAAGTTTCTAAACATGCACTCACAATCATCGCCGCATGATTCTGTACTCTGTTTTGACAAAAGTCATAAAACTGATCTATCTTTCAGGTCTCCTGGAAATGCTTACGTTGAAGACGATGCTTCAAGTGCTAGTTACTTCCTTGCTGGCGCAGCTGTCACTGGTGGGACGGTCACAGTAGAAGGATGTGGTACAAGTAGTTTACGGGTACCTTTTTATTGTTAACTCCATTTCCATCAGTGTGATTAAGTTTCCTGCCAAAGTAAATGTATATTTCCAGAATCAGTGGTCTCTCTAAATTTAACTTCTTACAACATGGTTTTCTGCCTTTCGGAAGTGTTGTTGAATTGTATGACCGTCTTTAAGGCTGATCTCAGTTTCCTTTACATTGGCTATTCCAATTGATTCTTCCACTATGTTATCATACTTCCTTGGATCTTATGCTGCATCTGAATATAAACCCATGCTTGTTTTTCTTTTGTTAAGGGTGATGTAAACTTTGCTGAGGTTCTTGAGATTATGGGCACCAAAATCACCTGGACTGAGAATTGCGTAACTGTCACTGGACCCCCAAGAAATTCCTCTAGGAAGAAGCGCTTAAGTGCTATTGGCGTCAACATGAACAAAATGCCAGACGTTGCCATGACTCTAGCTGTTGTTGCCCTTTATGCCGATGGTCCCACTGCCATAAGAGACGGTATTATATTGCATTTTTGTTTATCTAAGATGAACTTGTTTTAGTATGTATGAATGACATCAATGTGAAACTTTACTAATACCCGAAATGCCTTTGAATTAAAATCCGTATATACCTTTTAAAATATGTTTCTTTCCTCTCCTCAACTAATAACATCTTTGGTTTTCTTCAGTGGCAAGTTGGAGGGTGAAAGAGACTGAAAGGATGATTGCTATATGCACAGAACTCAGGAAGGTAGGTTTGATCTAGTTTTATGCTTATTAGAAGGACCGGTAGATAATGCTAGTTTGGCTTTCCCCCTTAACCGTCTGTTTCATATCTCAGCTCGGAGCAACGGTTGGAGAAGGGCCAGATTATTGTGTGATCACCTGAGAAATTAAACGTGACAGCTATTGATACTTACGACGATCACAGAATGGCCATGTCATTCTCTCTTGCAGCCTGTGCAAAGGTTCCGGTTACCATCAAGGATCCCGGCTGTACCGGGAAAACCTTCCCTGACTACTTTGAAGTTCTCGAGAGGGTTACAAAGCACTGAGTGGCGCTTTTACTCTGTCATACTAGAGAATGAAAGAAGAGCATGATAGATAGGTTCGACCACTGTCCTTAAAATCATAGGCTGAAAGCAGTTGAACCGTGTCTTCGATGTCATATCGGCAACTCGAGCTTATTATCATTTGCTCCTGGATAGCTTGTTTTCTATTCATTGTTTGTGAGTACTTACTGTTTGATTCGTTTCACAAAGACTTGTAATGTTAGACAAACAATATGGATAAGATATAAAATAAAAGTTTAATAACTAAGAAAGCCACAATTGTCATGGTAATGTTGTTATATATGAGCATCAAAGATCATGACTCATATTTTATGTAAACCCTCTCTCTCTCAGAATCATAATAAACAAGTATATATAATTTAATTTTGAAAAGAAGTTCTTTTTATAGAGCAAGTAGAAGGGAGATGTCATTTTCATGATTACTCATGGCATGTATGTACCATCTGGAACAATCTAGCAATATTGACACCTCGGAAACAATAATCTATAAATATATTCATGTTGTCACAGACTTTGCTTTGAAAATATGGGGAGCTGATTATATCATATCATAGTATTCATCTATAAATAATTTAAACAGGAATGCAGTTTTGGCAT
Organism: Hibiscus syriacus; assembly: GCF_006381635.1. Taxonomy (NCBI): domain Eukaryota; kingdom Viridiplantae; phylum Streptophyta; class Magnoliopsida; order Malvales; family Malvaceae; genus Hibiscus; species Hibiscus syriacus. The sequence goes on along the minus strand of NW_024062323.1, from coordinate 833,219 downwards.
GCAAGAATGCATGTGGGAGAGCCGTTTCTGGGTTCAGATGGCACTGGGTGCTTGAGAGAGGGACACGCGTCGTGAGATCTGTGTTCTTACCTGTGGGGCAGGGATTAGATATTGCTCGTATAGGGGCTGATGCTGGAGTTGGGGGAGCCAAGCATATCGATTCTTTTTCGAGGCTAAAATTTGGTGATATTTTCAGCACTCTTGAATTTGGGGGCTCCTCCCTCTCTGTAGATTTTGATCGCTATTCGCTAACCAGGACGAGGTTGGCCTATTCGATTCAGTGTTTACGTATGAATTTATTTCCGCTAGCCGGTTAACAAATAGTCAATTATAAACTTTTTAATCAAAGATAAGACATAATTTCATCATGAAATGTAAATTTGAAAAATTATACTAATAGAAAATTAATATATGAAATTATAAAGTTTTAAATCTATAGAATTACATTATTAATAAAAGAAATATTTAAATCATACAAAAATTCAATTTTTCAAGCAGTAGTATATCCATGCTTGTTAACTCTAAATAGACGATTCCATCCCTCAAATAAAAAGATGTTTAATTATAATAAAATTTATAGTTACTAGCATTCGACTAAAGCATTCAGACTTTAAATTCTATTAAATTTTATCCCTTCTCTCCAAACTTGGTACACTATCCCACCCTGTTAAAGTCCAAAAATCTCGGAACAAGAAGAATCCTTTTCGCTCAATTAGTTAAAACACTTGGGCTTAACTCATAACCTCCTACTCCTAGATGTGATCTCCATCAGTTTAATTCTATGATAATTTTAGGACAAATGATCAATACACTCTAAATTTTATTAAAAATGAATTATACTTTTTTTATTAAAATTTATTGTACCTAATATTCACATCCATAACTTAAAACCTCCAGAGAAAGAACCTCTTTGTAAGAATACATAAAGAGAATGTCTATATCTGTAGAAAGACATAAAGAGAACGTCTTTGGAAGAATGATCTTGAATATCTAATACCCCTCGAGAAGCAGCAACATATTGACATGACCCCTACTTGACATATCAACGTTAAATTTACCACCAGCTAACCATATTCACCTAACCTACCACTCTACAAGTAGCCATAATAATCTTACGACTTACATTAACTCTAAAGGGTCTCTATAAAACTTTTCGATCAAGATCAAGAGAGATGCGGCCTAAATGAAATCACCTCACCATTATTGGTCTCTTCTCTACCTCCTTATGTAGACAAAACAGTTCAACACTCACTCAACGACAAATTTATCATTGACTACGCCTCTTCATCCAAACCAAAAGAGATAAACCGCTAACAACCAACACAACCCATTTAATCCTTCAACAAACTTATATTTATTTACTCAATAAAACTAATTACTTGTAAAAGAAACATCTAACTTGTTCCAAAAATTACAGAGCCAGATGGGAGTTACACATTGGTCACTAGGTCCAATAACTTATCTACAACTTAATTTGAGTAGGGCATAGCATATAAGTTAACCCCCCCTGTTTTCTTTAGACAAGCTCGAGAGCTTATCAAAGACAAGGAAAATTTAATTGTAACACCCCAACCCGTACCCGACCCAGATACGAGTCCGAGATGTCACATTGACTTTTTAAAACAATTTTCTTACAAAATAACAAAACATTTGAACATATTAAGAAAATACAATAATATACTATTAAATTATGTTCGTTATAAAATTTTAAGGCAAAAACGTATATATGAGTGATGGATTGAAATTGATTTAAATTATTATTTTTTATAATTATCTTGAGTTTTGGATTGAAATTGAATCCGAGTCTGGTTTAAATACAAATTAACCTATATTTATCCTAGTTATTTTTTCCATGAGAAGGAACATTTAGGCACGAATTTGACCGCAGAGTAATATACCTGTACACGTAAAATGAATATTCAGACAAATTTTGAGTAACAAACCTGTACGAGAGAATACAGGAGGCTTCCATATCTATAATTATAAGAAAGTTTATCCAAATTTCCTGGCTGTGGATGAGGATTTGACTTTTTTAGAACTCCTGCGAATCAAAACCAGGCTTTGATGAGAATTCAAGACCCTGAAGTGCTGGCATTCGTCGTAGATCCTCGTCTGAATAAGCTGGAATAAACCAGTATAGCTTGCCTGTTCCAAACACCTGCGTAAGCACAAGAACTTGTGTAACCAATGAGTGATGATGACAGTTGATATTTGCCAGAGAGACCTGTTATAAGAGCGCGAACTCTGATTTCAAATGTTACGGATTTCGACCATAACGGTCATCAAATGAACATTATATGAATTGTTCATTTATGCTATAAATGCATGTCAAAACAATAGGAAACAGCAAGGACTGCAAAAAACAGTTAACCTGTTCAAATTTTTCTTTCGGCCAAGGTCATAACGCCATTTTGGAGAGGTTTTCTTCTCATATGCCTGCTCAAAAAACCAAAGATTTTTTCAGTAAATCTATGTCTATTTATATTGCATTTTGATCCTAACGAGGGTGAATGAATACAACATATCTGGCCGGAAGATGGACATAAATTCTCACTAGGTTTTCAGTTGATGTGCCTTCTGTTGTGGTATATACATTTTGATTCACTCTTGGTATTATGGCATAGTACTAAACTATAATGACATGTCAACAAACAAAATTCAAGATGAACACAATACCTCGATAGTTGTGGTATTAGCAGACACCAAAGATGCATGCATGATCAAAAACCCCAAGACAGACAATGCAAACGCGAGATTCAAAACTGTGACAAGAGAAAATTGTCATATATTAGCGCATAGACATGGTCAACATAAACAAAAATAAAGTTAAATACGTCAGAAGAACACTGGCCAAGCAACCTACATACCAAAGGAAAGAAAAGTGGTAGCGAGGGTGCTAGGAGTTCCAGGAATTTCCTCATCACTGAAGAATGTGAGGAAATTAGACAATAAGGCCAACGTCACAAGACTTGTCTCGAGGAATGTGTAAAACTGCATTGAGGATTAAAATCAAAGTATAAAACTGCATTGAGGATTAAAATCAAAGTCCAATAAATGCCAAGAAAGCAGAAGCATTACTCCAGCAACATCTCATAAATGGACCTATGTTACAATAATCAATTCAGAGAGGTAAGACTGCGAGAGCGAAAAGCCGAAAAGAAATGCTCCACAAACTGAATTTATGCATTTGAAAATTGGAACTTCTATAAGATAAGACTAATATAGCACATAAGACCTAAATCTAAGATGAAAATAAAGGAGACGTACCAAGAAAAGAAGGAAATACTTGTAATTTTGTGCACCGACACAATTGACAACCCACACACAATGATGGTCCATCTTTAGCACACACCTCCCACCTAAAACAATGAAGTCGATATGAAAGTGATCATAAAAAATAACAGTATAATAAGCTGATCAAGAAAAGGAACGAAGAAATTTTGCATATGAAGAACGCACAAACAGAACAATGATGGCAGCGTGGAGGTTTCAGGTGGTTGCACTTCCGACAATATCGAATTCTTTGATTCGATGAGTCTGGCTGCAAACCATTGAACTCCGGATCATTCAACCGGTCAGTCTCCCCTCTTTCCTCATCCACGGCTGGCCTCCAGTTAGGTGGCACACTACCCGGATCAGTTAAAACAACAGAAAAGTAAACTCCACAACAGCAAAACCAACTGCAGAATCACATCAAAATTTCCACATTTAGAGTCAGTTTCCACCACACTTAAAATCATCAATTGTTTATATATATTCTTTTAGCAATTTGATTACATTAATCACAATTCCATAACCCAATTTATTATTTTAGCATCTAAAGTCATAAACTATGTCCGAAAAGGAGGCTTGTATTTTAACAATACTTCAGATATGCTCTTTTTCACTGACAAATAACAGATAGAAAGAACTATGAAATTTTAACCGAATCACAACACCGAAGAAAAAAAGGGAGAAAATTTAGATCAAGCACAAAACTCAAGCTTGGGTATCTTTAGATAAATTGGTTGAATTCAATTTAAATATGGAGATGATATTTAGCGAAATAGCAGACTAAAAAGATATGTTAAACCTGTAGGTACCAAACCCAGAAGCACAATATCTACAATCGAGCAAAACCACTCCAAAGAGAAAAAAAAAAACAGAGAAGAGAAGAGAAGAGAGTTAACCTTGGAGACCTACCAAGCAATGAAATAATATCAAAACAACAACAGACGCGAGGGACTGAAGGCCACCATCGAACAAAGCAGGGCCATAATTGGTCACAACGACAGAGTAATATGTGACACCCACGACCCCTAAAACCAACAGCATCATAATCGAGCCCAGACCCCTCAGAACCGTACAAAACTTGAATACGTTCCACGCCATTGTCGTTCCAGATCTATGCATAATACCCAGGTAATCAATAACAAAAAAGAGGCAGAAATTTGATATTTTTTTTCTTTCTGACAGTGCTAACAGTGTCACAAGTTGAGATAATTGAGAAGAGTCAATAAGAAAACAGGGATAACAGCAGAATAAGAACAAGGAGGAGTTGGGGGGGGGGGGTTCTGAGATAAAATAAGAAATCTAGGATTTATGGGATTCGGGAATCCAGGTAAGGAGTGGAATCCATGTTGCTAGACAAACCAGGGGGAGTCAGGGAGAGAATTATGTTTATTTTTATTTAATTTCCCGACTCAAACCCCAAACGGATTGGGGGTAAACGCGGCACAGTTGACTCAGTTGGCCGGAGGAAGTAAATTATGACTAAATTTTGGTTGAGTGAAAAATAGACGACAAAATGTTTTTACCGAATATATTAAAGATTTGATTTTACTATTATTAACGATAAATTATAAATATAACAAACGTTAACATAAAAGTACATATAATGATAAAGATTCGTTAATAAATTCATAATTAAATAAAAATCATTTAAAAACACAACATCAAATTCATCCTCTAAAAAATGTGTTACAATAATAATAAAGAATCTAATACAAAAACTAAATAAAATTATAGCTATTTTCATATGAAAAAGACAAAACAACCAAGCAGCATAAACACTAAAATCTCCAGAAGATAAATACAAAATTATTTGCTCCCAAGTTCAGTAGTAGTAGTAGCAGCTCTGGTTTCCGGTCACTTGACAGCGTCAGGTTGTTCTTCAGGGGACGACTCCAAGAATTCCGGTATCGCCTTCAAGGACTCGTATATCCTACTTAAACTAGGGAACTTGGACTGCATCAACAAAGCTTACACAATCATGTCAGGTAGCGAAAAGGAAACGACGACTATCATTCGCGTAAACTCGAACATGTTCATGTTTCGGTAATTGAAAATGCAATAGTGCTTCTAGTAAAATAACTTCTGAAAAATGGAGGAGCAAAAGAATGTGACATTTAAGTCTGATAACTCACAATCTAAGAAAAAAACAAAGGCAAGTTTACCATGTCGATCTTAAACCGTTCTGTAGCCATAGCAATCTGATGTGCCATAAATACATCAGCCTATGACAGAGATAAAAACAACTGCTTATGCTTGAACATCACACGAAGAAACGGGTTATAGTAACAAATAACCAGGAGAACAAATTCATATACAGTATGTTTCTCAAGACCGGTCATTCATCTTTTACTTATGCTTGAACATACCATGTATACTTCGTCTCCAGTGGCATATTTGCCAACAATATTTTTCAGCAACTTCTCAAGAGCTGCAATGCAAGCAAGCAAGCTGTATTAAGTAATGACTTCACAAACATCAACTATTCATTAGAGGTTTTGCATGTACACAAAACGACACGATCACACTAACACGAATGAAAGTTAAGGAGGGACTACATTACAATATTTAAGAATTAGACATCTGAAAACATTGAAATGTTAATCTCATGAACAGATTAATCACTTACCATGGAAACCTTTTTCGACATTAGTTTGAGCAAACAAAAGTTGTTCTTGCGGACCAACCTTTTCCCCGAGATATTTCTAAGAAATATGAAAGAGGGTAACATATTGGATTAAAACATTAGTACTTGAGCGCGAATAATTATACATATAACAGAATATACCGAAGTTGACAGCATATGAAGAGGTTGTATGCTAGAGCTGACGATGCTGGCAACCTGTGGATGATAAACTAGTCAGGAAACTAGCACAAGAAAGACACCAATTTCCCAATACAGGTTTCCAAATAATATAGCAGCCATTTTCCAAGAAACTTACCTGAAGATTCAGAGCTTTATGTTGGGGATTAGATGGTAAGAGAGATGGTAAGAGAGGTCTTCGAGGATATTTTTCTTCCAAATACTAGTAAACCAAGAATAGTACCAAATTAACAATTACTTCAGCTCAATTGACAATAACAACAAATTCAACGATAGAACAGCAGGATACATGATCTCGGCGGATCAGATTTTCACTAAAGTTTTGATTCAGGTCGGTGTCTGGGCGAATTACCTCTGGCCATCGTTGATTCCCTTTGTGCTAGACTTTGTTCGGTGTCCCGGAATCTATTGTGTTATGTGAATGATCCTTGCAGTTTTGGTGTCTGTCTTTCTGCTTGGACATGTTAATTATGTCTGGGTTTTAGAAGATATGGTTATGGTCTGCTAGGTGTTTTGTTTTTGTTTTGGTTTTGGATTTTGGTCTTGATCTGGTTTTGGTTATGTTTCTGGCCAAGTCTGCAGTTTTTAGTAACAGTTGTATTCATGGTTTGATGTACAGGCCTCGGTAGTTGAGTTGCACTAAGTGTAGAGGCAACATATGGTGTATTATTTGTTATAAACTGTCCTGTTGTACTATCCCAAAGATCACTCTTTTTCCTCCGAATAGGTTTAGGGAGGTTTTTTACCGAGGGTCTTGGGGTGGTGTACTTTGTTGTTTTCTCTTAATACAAAGTACCTCGTTTCAAAAAAAAAAAAGAAGAAGAAGCAGGATACATGAAAACCATAGCAAATTAAACCCTTTCATGGAACATCATCATGTCAAAGATAGTACAAGGGCCTGTGATTCCTAAACTTATACAGTGAAATCAATCGATCAGATCATTCCATATTCGATTTAGGAATACAAACCATCAAGATAGCATATGAGTCAGATATGAACACATCACCATCAGCAAGAACGGGAACGAAATGGAGAGGGTTCAACTTCTCAAACTCTGCAACACAATTTTATTAGACTTTCACTCTATAATATTGAAAGGGCTTATCTCAGTGTCTTCTTTGAGTTCACCTGGAGTAAACTGCTCCCCTTTTAAAAGGTTCACAGCTTTGTACTCGTATGAAATCCCTACAAGTCCGTAAAAACCCATAATCAAAGCAAACTCATGAAAACCAGTAAGTCCTTGTTTCAACAAAAAGATAAAATAAAATAAAAACGCTGATAATTCAGAAATGATCGGAAACATAGTAATTAATGAATTTGAAGAGAAACCCAATTAGAGAGAAATTAATAGGGATCAAGGGAAGGTGGTAACAGATAACAAACCTTTGAGGTTCAAAGCGAAGCGAACACGCCATGAGCATGAGCTCTGCCAGTATGAATACAAACCGAGCTTTGGACTATCTTTCTGCCAACAAAAAAAAAGTGAAAAATGAGAGTATAACTTGTAGAATTTGGGTATGGATTAAAAATAATAGTGTGCTCTAAAAATCTTACAGCTGCCATTGGGAGCTTAGTTCCAGAGTTCAGGCAGACTGGTAATTGTTGACAAGGCTTGTAATTGTATTAAAATTGGGCTAAAGCTGTTGACTGTTAGAGAAAGGAGACAATTGGGCTGTTAATAATTTAATTAGTTAGTTGAAGTTGGCTAGTAATTTGTTAGAAGTTAGTTGGGTCTCTTATAACTTGTTGATATTGGGCTATAGAAGCCATAAAATGTAAGGGGCTACACACAATCCATCAAACAAACATATAACTGCTGGTTTATCTACTCTATTGACTGTCGCGGTTTGACAATATTCCTTAATTAGGGAAGACATAATATTTTATGTTAGGATTGAAAAAAATTTAAGAATAGATGAATTTATAAAATTTAAGAAAATTAGATTTAAAAATAGAAAATACATTAAAAATTTTAAAATATGTAGTAATTTTAAATTTTCTAGAAATGACCCACACGCTTCCCATCCATCCCCTATAATCATGCAGAAATTTCATCATATTATCAGAGTATTATGATTCACCGTCGATGATCCTAGTAATTAAGATACTGACTACAAAGAATCCTCAATGACAAAACCTTTGTCGTTGCCCTCTTCACAAAATCTTAATCTCTTAACCGTTGAGAATTCTTTATCATTATTTTTCCGTTCGATTTCAATGATAATACCATAGATCGGTTCGACAGTTTGATCTGACATCGACGATCTAAATGATTCTGCCTCCACCATAAATTTTATCCCTGTCACTTATCTTCACTTAGTTTTTCAGTCATCATTTCAACATTGTTCCGTTCATTAGGTTCTTCAATCGTCAAGCGACGGTTCATCACCGTCAACATTGTCTGCCACTTTCGATTTAATCATGACGGTCTTATTTGTCCTGCCGTTCTCCGAAATTCAGCTGCACAACAATCGCACGACAACAAACTTCTTGTTTCTTCGACCACTAATCATTTCCATCATCGCTGATAATCTAGCATAATATGATTGCAATGTTGAATTAGTAAATTGGTCAAGTTAGTGATTGTTTGTGATGTTATTGGGAATAGATTGTTGATTAAGTTGATCACTAGCTACTGGTTATTGATGTTGCACAGTTATTGGCACACCGTGTGATTATTACCGATAATCTGGGAGTTGTTGGCTATTGTCTCGAATGTTGGTTTTGGTATGCAAATTATTCATTTGTTGATTTTTCAATGGTCTTGGTCACGGCTGTTTAAAAATAATCTTTTGTGGTACTTCTTCATCACCTGTAGCTTCTTTTTAAGGTGTAACATGAAAATTTGAACGCTTAACAACCAAGTATTCATGGCAGAAAATTCTGAAATGATGAGAGTTAACAGTCTAGCTCTTCATTAACAAGATAAATTAGGGTGTCTTTTTGTCCAAAATAAATTCTAGATTGTGTATGGAAACTTGTAACTCGATGTCTTTGCTTTCACCAGAAAAAGAAAGTCCCAGAGTATGAAACAACGAAGATAAAGAAGAAAAATGACACTTGAAGACAAAAGAGAAGCTGAAAAAATGTTTGAAGATAGAGGGAGAAAAACTGTTCAGTAAAAGTATCTTTGATCCAATTCAACTGAGAATTTTTTTTGGAAATATTCTTTTTAAGCTGAATGGGTGTCCAAGAGGAAAAATTATTTGTTATTGACATTGCTATCTTATGCAAAATCTTTAATTTACATGAATTGAGAGGCTAGATCAAATACACCATGTTTCCTATTGTACTATAAATCAATTAAATAATGGACTCAGTTGCGTCAATAATGTTTCTTATTTACTTAATCCATATAATGACAAAGAAATTATATATGTAGTAGGAATAAAGGTGACAGTGACAAGATGTTCGATATAATGACAAAGAAATTATATATGTAGTAGGAATAAAGGTGATAGTTTCATCAGATTCCAGAATCAATAGTGACTATCCGGGACAAAACACATTATAAAAGTTAACAGCAATAACAAGTTTTAGTTGGAAGTAGAAAGCTGGAATCGTATACCGGGTAGATACCTTGAGACACAATCCCGGTCTAAAGATTGAAGCTCCTCCTCGTCTATTCCCTTCTCAAAGTGATTTAGAGAACTTGCAAGTTCGATTGAAGGCTGATGCAGTTGTGTGGGATCCAAGACGATGGACGTGTTAGAATAACGTACCATGTCGGGCCCTATTTCCAATGAATAATGAACGTTGGTGGGTGACTGGCATTCGACTTTAGGTGGCGGCATTTGAGTGAGACGCTGCAATGAAGAAACACGGGCCTGCACGTAGGCTACCTCTGCTTGTAAATTCACTACCTACAATATGATGAATTCATTAATACTACATCTTACCAATACAAGGGTTCATACATGTAAAGTGCTTCCAAGTTTACCCGCAGTTGAAACGCAGAAACCAGGTTGAAAATAAGATTAACATAATGTAAGGTTGAGGTTACATAACCGAGGCAAAGTGATTCATCGATTATACAATAAAAAAACCACCCATCAATTCTCTAGTATCTCAATTATACATTATAACGTTGCTCATAAGATTACTAAATTTTCTAGTCTTCTAGGCAATTTCTTACATAGATAAGACAAATGTTAAGAGAATGGATTAATAAAGTCAAAATTAAAATACTTGGAATATTTCTCGAGTTGCTAAATTTGCTTGCAGGCTCCGGCAAGCAACCAGACCACTTACTCAGCGCTCCTCTCAGATCTCTCTTGGAGAACGGTAAAATAGTATGAATTTTGCCATTTCAATTTTTTTTTAAAAACCTAATGGTTAGCCAAGGAAAAAAAACATACATTTCCAACTAGTATGTAGCTTGAGTTTCCCATGTAATGTTCTTGAAATGCATGTGAAAGCCTTTGACTCACCTTGAGAGATTGCTTCCACCATATATATAATACAACAAAGTATAGTGCTTCATTGTCAAACTTTTACCGGACGGTAACCGTTCAAGGCACACGTTTGCATGAAAACTTGGAATTTTAACTAAGATTTAGCCTTTTCTTTAAAGGGTTTCGAGGTGCTATGAAAATCTGGTTACTCATCCAAATATGGCTGTAGATTTTACTTATAGTTGATTAGGCTAGTAGTTATGGACCACAAAGCTTACTTACACATTTATAATTGAGAAAAAAGTTTGTAACTCTGTTGCATGTAGAAGAAAATACATGAAATGAAACTCTTAATATTTATGTTTGGCAAATTGAAGGTTCTTTTTCTCTTGTTTTCTAATGATAATAAACAGATCCCTAATCTATCTTCACTTAAATCTAATTGTTTGACTGCATGCATGAATGAACTAAGGAAAATGTTTGCCATTGTCTTGAATGAATTTATCAGTTCTTCCTTATACTAACAAGCCGCCGCCTCACCTTTAAAGCAGCAAGTGCGGAAGAAAAGAGAAGAGTGACCTACCTGTTTTTTGGAGGGTAAGATTTGGCCGGCACAACCATAAACAGGGTCTTTAACCCTAGCCAAAGCCTCATAACAAAGTGAAAAATAGCATCAACACGCCTGTGCCGGTACTCCCTGCAGCAACTTGGAAGCATTACTTGCACCAAAAACCTTGTGTACTGCAGCAAAGTGAACCGTGCCTTGGTCCGGATCAAAATATGGTGCAAATATGCATCCTTTCACGCACTTCCGGCGGAGGAATTTGCAGCCACAAGGCCCACCTCCTTTATTGCTGAACTCATATCTGATACCTTTTCTTTGCTTTTTAGAAACAAAGGAAATAATATTCTCAGGGATCCGAGCAAGAGAAAGGAAGTGGTGGATAATAAGGGGTATTTAGAGAGAAAAACTGGGTTGGTTTGTTACCGGTTCTGTTGGTGACCGTGGGGTCAGGCAAGAAAAGACTGCAAGAAAAGACTGATTTTAAATTATATATCATCTGTCCATTTTTAGTGGCAGTCAGTCTCAGTCAATCTGCGTTCAACTCTCTGTGTTTCTCTCCCAACAGCTGCAGTTGTAGACACGTGCAAGCCCTACGTCGGACAACAAATATCTTCCAATCCATCATCTTTCTCTTGTCCCTCCACTTTCAGCTTTTCTTCTCGGCCCCCACAAAGATCAGATCAGATCATTGATCTGCTGGTTTTACCCCCACGCCGTTCCCTTCTCCCTCTTCTTCTTCACCTTGCTTTCTTTATTCTCCTGTTTTCACCTTTGTTTATCTGTCTTAAAAAAGATGCGAGTTTATAGGCATTTTTTAATATTTATTGAAAAATTATAGCGATTTTGTTTCAGTTTTTAATCTATAATAGTCTCGAGTTAGATAGCCGAAATTAAGAATAAATAAATTTGATTATGTTTAAATAAAATTATTTTTAAAATATAAATATATAATTAAATTAACTTTCAGTTTAAAATAAAATTTTGAATTTGAATCGGTAGACGGAATCAGCCTAATAACCCAGGCGAAATAATTTTGCGTTTATAGGACGGTCCATAAGTTAATTGATAATTGATACAATGATTCAGAATTCGTCACGTGGAGTGACAAATTTTTTTAAAATATTTGTTAACAATTTTTAAAACTAGTCATCTCACGTGACGATTTTAATATAAATTTTTTTGAAACACGTCATTAGTTCGTCCTCCATCTTAATAAATATCATAGATCCTAAAATAATTTTAGGTTGTTTTATTGAATTAAATATTTTTTCCCTGAATCATTATTGTTTCAATCTGAAAAGTGAATAATTAGAAAATCAAAAGAATAAATGAAATTTAAGTAATAAAATATCTTTATATTTGATTTAATCAACTCGGTCGAATACTCATCTTTACGTAATCGTTCATGTTATTTTCCATATAAAAATATTTTTTTAATATTTTAATGAAAGTTCCCACCATGAAAAAATTACATGTTTATACTTGGTATGCGGTTGGATTCATTGCCTGATCCGAGTGTTTGTGGGCTTCGAACCAGGATGTTGTTGCCTTTTTTGGGCCCTATTTTTCTACTCTGCACATTCAACTCTTGTTTGAAGTTCTCTAGACACGAAGAAAACTAATGTGTTGTAATTGTAGCATACCCAAGTCATGTATTCTACCGGCGCATTTGTTGTAATTTTAATAATAAGATTCAGAGAGTAGCCAATTGGAACAATAAACTAAAAATTTCATTTGCTCTCATCCAAAGCTTAATCGAGGAAGAATAACTGATCACTGCAAACATGTCAAACTAAGCCAAGCAACCGGCCATGATACTATGGGCATCATGGTGCAACTTTAAGTGTAGGGTCAAACCCATTGTTTATAAATTACAAACTTAATACATCAAATCACAACACTATATCATTCTGAACCGGTCGTCCTTCTTAAAATGAACTATTAGACTTTGGTCAGCACTACTCATCACACTGTACATACATTCAATTTTTTCCAATCGGGACCATTAATCAAAGTCGTTAGTTTCTTCTCTTTGTGAGTGATTACATCGTTAAACGATTACTTATAAATTTTCAGGTCATAATAATTGTATGCAACGATTGTTATTAATTAAACTAATATAAGTGGTGAAGAGAGAAAAATAGTGCCGAAAAACTGTCAAATTGTGGAGCCGCGCCGCTCGCCGGTTGTTTGGTGCGTACGTGGGACGCTTAAGTAACCAAAGGGTGAAAATTTGATGCCTCCTCCGCCTCCCATCTCTTCAATTATTTTCACTACTATTTTTATTGGATAAACTACACACGTGATCACTAAAATTTCATTCGATTTTTAATTTAATTATCAAAGCATTTATTAACGTATCACGGAATCAAACATGTTTCTTTTCCGCCATTAAGCAGCCCTAATAGAGGTAAGGTTGAAAACATGGTTTTTAGAACCGGACCGGTTAGCGAACCGGTCATGCTATCGGTTCACTGGTTCAATCGGTCGAATCGATCCGACCGGTCGGAAGAACCGAACGACGTCATAATTATTTAAAAAATTAAATAAAAATACCAAAAATATTTAATAAAAAATAATTTTTTATATCACAAGTCATATTCAAAGCAAGTCATAACATATATAAGTTAAAAACCATAAAATCAAGTGAAACAAAATGATTCAAATTAACTACAACATAATATTTAAGGTAAAACATATTAAACAATAAATATAATTTATATAACTATAATTAAAAAATAAATTTGGGGCTAAAAAATCATAACAAAATTATATAACTATAATTATATAACTATTATTTCACTTCAATCAAGCTCGAATTTTAGACTTCAATCGAGCTTCTAATTTTTTTTTTGAGTTCAAGCCTTTATGAGTTCAAGTTTCAATATTATATTTCGAGTTTAAGTTGAACTTGATAATTTTTAGCTTATGAGTTTGAGTTGAGTTGAGTTAATTTTAAAGTTTTCAAGTTCGAGTCGAGCTCGCAATACTCGAGTTCGACTTGGCTCGTTTAACAAACGACGTTGTTTGGTTTAATTTTTTTTTTTTAAAAAACAAAAATCCCGGTTTTTCCCGATTTTTTTCGGTTTTCAGCCGGTCCGGTTCGAACGGTTCAACGGTTTTGGCCGGTTCACTAATAACGGTTCAACCGATTTAGATTGAACCGGATTAAACAACGATTTTCGGTTAAACCGATTGAACCGACCGATCCGGTCCAATTTTCAAAACAGAGGTTGAAAATGGTCAGAAGATTACTACGCATTAGCCTTGTGGCAATAAGACCAATAACATTATGATGGAAAATATTAGTTTAGATATGGATTTTAATATAAAATGTTAATTCAGATTTGACTTCAGAGGTAACTAAAACATGTGGTATACTTGTAACCAATTAAGGAACCACTTATTAATCTTTAAGCTGGACACTGGCTTTACAATTTGTCAGCTTCCTTATTTGAGATTGTTTACAAGAAGTTGCCCAGGTTGTCAATATTGAAAAATTAGATAGTTGAGTCTAAGAAATGCCCCAAAAGGGTATTCCTAAAGATCTCTGAAAAGTAGGACCAGATTTGCTGCCCTCAACATTGTTTAATGATTAAATTACCCTTTCAGAGAAAAGCTAAGCTTGTGGAGTACTAGCTAGATAATCTGCAGCACGGAGTACCAAAATATATATTATAATTACATGCATGAGAGTGACTGCTTCATATTCTGGGAATTGGTGCAAAGGACTGAATGATTGCCGCTTTTACAACTGCAGCGGTGCAGGCATGATAGTAATGTTCACACACCAATATGGCATCATTGCAGCTAAATATTTATATACAATCATCACGATTTCAATTAATTAGTTTGACTACCACTTTAGTTCCTAAAACAAATTATAAATCTATTATTAGTATAAGTTGGACTTGGAAACATCTTTGCCGTATCATAAGCGACATCCCGTAATTTTATAATAATTTTGTGGGTAATAAAATTGGTAAAGCAGATGATAAATAAGTCCGATTCATCTTCCTTTTGGCTGCACGAGTGGGGAAAACCTGGGACTTTCAGTTTTTCTTCATGGTGTAATATAAAATATTATTGAGCTCTGATTAGACTGTATGTGTTAGTTAAAGCGAAGACAAACCTAATAACAAACTCAAATGCTCCTACTTATTAACACGTTAATCTGACAATTATTCAACGTTAAAGTGTGTTTGCCATGCAGAACCGACGATGTCATATTAGGACATAACATAAGGAGGACTTCCCAAAATTTGTGGGAACCTTGTTACTCGAACTTCCAACATCTTAAATCAAAATAATAATAATAATAATAATAATAAACTCAACTCCCTTGTGGTAAAGTAATATGCTGATTATCATTGTACCGACGAGAGGAAGTTCAATGTCCTTCAACGCACCATGTGGCCCATCATCTTGTTGCCTTGGTTGCTCAGCGAGGCTTTTGTCTTCTTCCATCGGTTAAAAAGTCTTCTTCGTTGGATCCATCCCAATGTCCTTTCCCTTGGTTGATCACCAATATCCTCTTGCATGCTTTAGTCGTCCGCAGCTTACTAGGGTTTCCGTTTTCTTAATATTTATAATTAAATGAATATATTTGTTCGATAAACAAATACATATAGGATCCAATTAATCATTAATCGTGACAAATTTCGTTAACAAGTACGAATCATTGGATTTAATCCAACTTTGCGACTTGAATGGATGAAACGGGGAATACGAAAGGACAAATGTATGAGGTAGACATGAGGCAACACAAGCTACTACACTATACTAGGATTCAATTCAGAATTGCAGATGTTGTTCTTTCTCATGTGGAATTGTTCCAACGTCATCACTCAGTCATCGAACTCGCACCTTTATTGCCACGTGTCTCAATATTATTTCTTCTTACAGGATTTTAATTTCTGTCAATGCTTCCCATTCACACCACACGGATTAGACAATCGCCGGACGGCGCGGTGACAACTCCGTTATTACCGTTCTTTCTTTATACATAATGTTTTGTATTTTTCATCGCTTAAACTTTTAAACTACTCCAATCTTGAGAGGAAAAACGCTGTTTGTTATATATCGTAATCAATATATAACTTGACGAACGTTACTTCACATTACGCGTGGATCCCACTTGGATAAAATGAGGTCATGGTTTTACCAGGACGCTACGTTCTTCGTCAAAGAGTCATACGTGGATGCTGCGCATTCGAATGGCTCAATGTTGCTGCTTTGAAAGCCGAATCATGTTTTGACCTTCATTTTATATTATATGTAGATGAATTAAAATATTATTTTCATCGTATTCTATTAAAAGTTTAATCGCCTCAGTGACCAAAAAAAAGTTATAATATACGATTTTAACCAACTTTTTTTGGATTTGCCAAAATGACCAACAAAATCGCAACGCGAAATAAAAATCGCAACGCGATCCCCAGAATCGCAAATCAGTTTCCAGAATCGCAACGCGATTCTTGAAAATCGCGATGCGATAGTACAAATTCGCATTGCGATTTTCCATAATCGCAACGCGAATATGAAAATCGCAACGCGAACACATAAATCGCAACGCGTATCCGTAAATCGCAACGTGTATCCGTAAATCGCAACGCGTATGGGTAAATCGCAATGCGTATCCGTATATCGCAACGCGTATCCGTAAATCGCAACGCGTATCCGTAAACCGCAACGTGTATCCGTAAATCGCAACGCGTATCCGTAAATCGCAATGCGTATCCGTAAATCGCAACGCGTATCCGTAAATCGCAACGATAATCCGTAAATCGCAACGCGTATCCGTAAATCGCAACGATAATCCGTAAATCGCAACGAGAATCTGTAAATCGCAACGATAATCCGTAAATCGCAACGAGAATCTGTAAATCACAACACTGAAATTTTGGGTATATAACACTGAAATCATAAACTAAATCCCTAAATCGCAACTCATTCCATCTCCATCTATCACTCTCTCCGGCGACATCCGTTCCTATATCCAACGACATCCTTCCCCATCCGGCAACAGGTCTTAGTTTCGCATCTCGTTGTTTAGTTACAACCATGAAATCATCTAATGTTGATCATGTTTGGATAGATTTGTGTTTTGGAGGGTCATGGGATAATGTTAATGGTGTTTTACAATATATGCCTTTACCCATAAATCTTCACTAAAATTGTCTTTACAAAAGTTAACTTATGAAACTCTAATGCTACGTGTTTCAAATAAATTGAATTTAGAGCCCCTAAGTGGATTTAGGCTATCTTATCAGAGAAATGGTAAAGTTTATTTGTTAACCGACAATGAAGATGTTGAACGATTCATTGCTTACATTAGTGTTTCACAAGATGATGTTACATTGTATGTTGTTGAACCTAGAAGTAGTATTGTGGGTCAGTAGCGGGTAGTAATCAACTAAGTTTTTCTCAAAACCCACAACCTTTCTCTAATCCAAATCCCAATCAACTTTCAGCACCAAATTCCGGTTTTCGTATTGACCAGTTAGACGATGATGAGCCAACAGAAAAAATTGTGAGTACTAGTCAGTATTCGAAATTTGGTCTTGGTCAATATCCGGACTTTGATATTGGTCAATACACGGATTTTGATGATGTTTCAGAAGAAGAAACAGACCATGCGTGTAATGATATTGATATTGGTCAATACCCGAATTTTGATGATGAAACAGCGTTGCCGAAGAATGTAATGTTGATGATAATGAGGAGGAAGTTACGACTGTGAATGAACATGTTGAACATCCATTCTGTAATTCATATAATCCTGAAGAAGAAAAGAAGAAGAAAAAGTCCCCGAAGAAAAGAAAATGCCACGGGCGTATAACTGGAATATGCCAGAATTACTTCAGATACCGGAAGAAGAGTTGATAAAGAAAGCAGTTGATTGTTACACAAAAGTTATTCGTATCAAGAAAGATGATTGTTTTGATACAAAGGAAGACTTGAAGATAGCTTATATACGAAATGTGTGGAAGATGGCTATCAACTAAAAGTTAACAAATCAAGCAAAGATCGTTTCGAAACAAGGTGTATGATTGACAAAAACTGTACGTGGCGTATGATTGCAAAGAGAATAAAAGATTGCAAAATGTTTCAAGTTAGGACTTTTATTGATAAACATACATGTTCAAGAACCCAAGTTTTTCCTCACCATAGACAGGCAAACAAAAAGGTGTTGGGTGGTTTTCTGGCTGAGTTAATGTTTTTGAATGGCAGGGTATATCGGGGACATGAAATTATGACTGACATGAATGCTCGGTTCAAGATTAGTATATCATATTCTCAAGCTTGGAGAGCCAAATGTTATGCCTTGGAATTGTTGAGGGGGTCGCCAGAAGCATCGTTTGCCCAACTGCCGGCTTATTGTCACAATTTAAAGCTGAAAAATCCTGGGTCGGTAACTCATATCAAAACAGATAGAGATGGACGCTTTGAGTTGCTGTTTATCGCCATTGGTGCTACGGTTAGTAAATCAATATAATTTTGTTGACTCATTTTTGTTAGTTACATGCATTTCACATTTAAATGATTATATTTCTTGTGTATATTATTTTGTAGATTCGTTCGTTTATTACTTGCATGCGCCCAGTTATTATAGTTGACGGAGCACATTTGAAAGGTCGATACCTTGGAGTAAACTTATTAGCAGTAGCCATGGATGCTAACAATGGGATATTGCCAATAGCTTACGGGGTTGGCAAATCTGAAACCTCTGATTCATGGACATGGTTTATGGGGCATCTTAGGGATTGCATAGGTCCTATTAGCAATCTGACAATCATATCCGATAGGGCAAACTCAATTGACAACGCTGTTAGAAGGTGTTTCCCAGATGCTTTTCATGGACTTTGTGGTGTTCATTTGTATAGAAATCTAAAATCAAGGTCTGCTGGTATAAAAAGCACAAATGGACATACTGGAAGGCTGTAAAAGCTTATCGGGAAGTGGATTTCAATAAGCATATAAATTGTTTAAGACGTGTTTTGCCTCAGTGTGCTCAAACACTAAAAGATGTCGGGTTTGAAAGATGGTCAAGAGTACATCAACTTGGAGCAAGATATGGTTTCATGACGTCTAATAGTGCAGAATCAATCAACGCTCTAAGTCGTCATTCCCGGAAATTACCCATTACTATGTTAATGGAGTTTTTTCGAGCCTCTATTCAACAGTGGTACTACAAGAAAAGAAACCATGCAGGTATTATTTCTTTGAATTCGTAACTTATCATATTTATATATTTTACTAAGTATTGTTTATTTAAATTTACAGGAACATTGGAACATCGTGTTACACCATGGACTGAAAAAAGATAACGAAACGTGTTGTGAAGTCAACGTCATGGAGAGTTGAACCATGTTCAAACACTTTGTTTCAAGTACTGGATAATAACTTAAATGGGCTAGTCGATCTAAATGCAAAGACGTGTAGTTGTATGAAATGGCAAACATCTGGTTATCCGTGTGGCCATGTTATAAAAGTTGCTCTTCATTAAACCAAGATGATTCAAGCGCATACGCTATGGATTGCTACACTACAGAAGTTTATCGACAGACTTATGCCGAGATTGTCTACCCTATTCCACATCCTTCTGAGTGGGACATACCAGATGACTTACAAACAGTTTTGCCACCAGCCATGGACAGAAGGCTACCTGGCCGACCAAAAAGTCACGATCGTATACCGTCTAAGGGTGAAGAGAAGAAGAGATCGACATGTAGTCGGTGCAAGGAAAGTGGTCATACAAGGTTGACATGTGGATCACCAGTGCCATCAAAATCATCTTTTCCTCTACCAAAATATGGATCCTCATCAAAATCCAAAGCTCATATGGTGTGAACTTTGTATTATGTAAACGTTGTTATTCAGTTGTATTATGTAAACGTTTTAACATTTAACATTTTATGTGTATTATGTAAACGTTGCCATCAAAAGCTCATATGCAAACGTTGTATTATGTGGATTTTATGTGTGAACTTTTAACATTTTCAGTTGAATTAATGACTCAGGCCAACCATTTTGACTTAACCAACTCTTGTTATTCAGTTGTTATCACTATTAGGCATGCATTTGACTATCGCAACACGGAAAATACAATCGCAACGCGAAATGAAAATCCCAACATGAAAATCGCAACGCGAAATGAAAATCGCAACGAGAGAATCGCAATGCGAAATGAAAATCGCAATGCGAAATGAAAATCGCAACGAGAGAATCGCAATGCGAAATGAAAATCGCAATGCGAAATGAAAATCGAACCGACATAATCGCAATGCGAAATTAAAATCGCAATACGAAATGAAAATCGCAATGCGAAATGAAAATCGCAATGCGAAATGAAAATCGCAACGAAAGAATCGCAATGCGAAATGAAAATCGCAATGCGAAATGAAAATCGCAACGAGATAATCGCAATGCGAAATTATAAACGCATTGCGATTTTCATTTCCGCATTGCGATTTTCATTTCGCATTGCGATTCTCTCGTTGCGATTTTCATTTCGCATTGCGATTTTCATTTCGCATTGCGATAGTCATTTTTGCCTTCAACATAATGCAGATTGAAATCAACAAATCAACCATTACATTTCAATCAATTAAACAAGCACAAATAAGAATTATGTTCGCATCAATTACACAAATCAACTTTTACAAATCATCTTTTACAAATCAATTAAACAATCAAAAAATAAGCAATAATTCTTATTTCCGATCATCTACTATTGAATCAACTTTTACAAATCAATTAAACAATCAAAAAACAATCAATTAAACTATTGAATCAACTTTTGCAGCTCGACATCATTTTCACGCAGTTCACTTCTGAGATTAACCTGCAGAAACCAAACATTTGTTCAAACAACACTTTCTACGCAAATTATTGAATTCTAGTTACTTAACCAAACATTTTCATTTATAAGTATATAAACTTACCAATTGTTTATGGACATTTTTATAACGCGGATGCAGGTAGGCAGCGTCTCGTATATATCGATTTAGCCATATAATGCCGAAACCACAAGCCTACTGCAGCTTTATCTCTATCGGTGGGAGGTAGATACTTGATGCTTCCCGTCGTCAAACGCTCCAACGCCAAGCATACGAGAGGACCACAATCTCCTCTGGCTCCGCTCGTTTGTTGTGGCGCGGTCTCGTCTCTAATAACTGTAATATTGAGCTTCTTTGGCTTCTTGTTTCCAGAACGAGTCCAATAATTGATCGCATCCAAGAATTTAGCCAAATGAGAGCTCCATCCCTTAATAACATCTCTTAAATCAGCCAATGATATGTAATTTATCATGCTGTCATACACTATTGTCTTAAGGGATGGGAGCTGAAGCTCGACGAGAATCCAATGTTTACGTTCCAAAACAGGGATAAACACCTGCAATCATAAGTAATAATTCATTCATTTGCGCACTTATTTCATAAAACCTTTAAACTCAATCTAAAATAAATACTAACCTTATCGACCTCCCACCATGCAGGATAAAGTTTAGCTTGTCCATTGCCCAAATCAAATGATTCATCTCGTGCATTCTTCAAGTGAACGGCGTGAAAAGACGTCGGCATTATTGTATATCGTATATTTTTATTTTTCTTAAGTTTTCTTATTATTAGAAGACGTGTCACCCACGCATCGATATGCTGTTTTACAAAAAAAGACATATATTAGTGACTTACATAAATTTAAAAAAAAAATTAATCAAATTGAAATATAAGAAAAATATAAGACTTACCCCCCCATCGAAATAGCCATTGTCTTCGACCCCTAATAATACGCCCCACCAAGGCCGTTCAAGCAACAAAAAGATATCATCGGTGAGCTTGCATATGTCAGTGAAACACCCCTTGCTCCGCTCATGTAGATAAAAATCAACTGCGGTCTTAGCCCAAAGGGTGTTATCCAAAATTGTATATGTACGCATGCTGGGGAAAGCCTCGAATATCCAAATCTACAAACAATATAATAACAAAATTAGTAATTGTTAAATAATTAATTATAATTTTAGAAACATTATATAGAAATTCTTACCTTAAAGGCCCAAACAAAGCCTGACAAAGTGTATTTGGACCCATCGCCCCGCAAACTTTTGCGGTCATCAAAGGCAGACGACAACTTAGTCCAGGTAGCTTTCCATATATACGAACCCCACGGAAACAGATTCCATGCATTCAGGTCCTCTACCAATATTATTAGCTCCCGATGAATAGGTTGTCTGGCCTCTCTGCCTAAAAAGCCGGCATACACAAGTAGTAGAAGGCATACTCGGACAACATCGACGTCTTCCATCCGAGTGAAACCAGCTTTCTTATTAAATAATTTCTTCAGGTCGTCGACATGTAGGTTCGGCTTCTCCATTGACTCATCCGGAAAAACCCGGGATAACCATGATGGGCGGGCGATATGACGAGTGTACCGGCCTACATCATCGTGTCCGAATCGTAGACCAGTGATTAAGCAGAACTCCTTCCGCCCAAAGCAAGTATACGCTGGTGGAAAATGAAACCATATCTCTTCCTCACCACGTTGTATACTGTCGGGTAGATTTGATGTCATGGTCTGAAGCCACAAATGGGTCAAATTAGCATCTCCACCCGGATGCTGTACTCTCAGCCATGGCCCGAAGCAGGTTTCCTCAAACAATTGTCTTTGAGCAGGTGAAAGCTTCTTTGCAATTGTAGTGGCCAGGCTGACTTTATTTCTCAAGGTCAATTGAGCCGAAAAAAATTTCTACAAAAACAATAAACATACCAAGTTAGATATACCAAAAACTACACTGTGAAGATATACCAAAAACAATAAACATAAAAGTAGTAGTTTATTCTTTAAACTAAAATTTGCAACACTGTTTTGTCTTTTGGTTGAAATGAAAATCGCAACGAGAGAATCGCAACGCGAGATGACAATCGCAACGAGAGAATCGCAACGCGAAATGAAAATCGCAACGAGAGAATCGCAACGCGAAATGAAAATCGCAATGCGATTTTGGTTTCGCGTTGCGATTCTCTCGTTGCGATTTCCATTTCGCGTTGCGATTCTCTCGTTGCGACAGTCATTCTCTCGTTGCGATTTTCATTTATCTCGTTGCGACTCTTCTGCAAATTGAAACTTGAATGGATTGCATTACTTCAACCAAAAGACAGAACAAAGACAAAGACAAATACTAACTTGAAAATCGCAACGAGAGAATAGCAACGCGAAATGAAAATCGCAACGACAGAATCGTAACGCGAAATGAAATCTAAGTGAAATGGTTAATCTATTATTGAAATGACCAGTAAACTTATCATCAGTTTCAATATGAAAAACCTACAATAATGCAAACATTTCAAAATAAAAATAATTAAAAAAACTAACCCTCGGAGGTTGATTTTCCATTTCTGAATATTGTGAGGGATTTCTGACCGTGAATGGTTGTGAGGGATTTCGCCGGAGATGGGGACGGAAATCTTCGGAGATGGGGACGGATTTCTTCGCCGTAGAGAGTGAGAGATGGAGATGGGACTGAGTTGTGATTTTAGGTTTTAGGTTATGAGTTGCGATTACGGGATTTTGTCTTAATATTCTTTTTGTAATTTGAAAATAAAATACGCGTAGCGATTATAATGGCGCTTTAAATATCGCGTTGCGATTTACGGATACGCGTTGCGATTTTATGTATTATCGTTGCGATTTACGGATACGCATTGCGATATACGGATACGCATTGCGATTTACCCATACGCGTTGCGATTTACGGATACACGTTGCGATTTACGGATACGCGTTGCGATTTATGTGTTCGCGTTGCGATTTTCATATTCGCGTTGCGATTTTGGAAAATCGCAATGCGAATTTGTACTATCGCATCGCGATTTTCAAGAATCGCGTTGCGATTTTGGAAACTGATTTGCGATTCTGGAAACTGATTTGCGATTCTGGGGATCGCGTTGCGATTTTTATTTCGCGTTGCGATTTTGTTG
This sequence comes from Hibiscus syriacus, assembly GCF_006381635.1. Taxonomy (NCBI): domain Eukaryota; kingdom Viridiplantae; phylum Streptophyta; class Magnoliopsida; order Malvales; family Malvaceae; genus Hibiscus; species Hibiscus syriacus. The sequence continues at coordinate 809,185 of NW_024062323.1, read as the reverse complement.
GTCATTTTGGCAAATCCAAAAAAAGTTGGTTAAAATCGTATATTATAACTTTTTTTTGGTCACTGAGGCGATTTTCTCATTCTATTAATAGAATATATCAATTTATTAATGTTGATGTTACGACTTTAAAACTTTACTAATTAGAATTGAAATACGTTAATATTTGTTACATATGCGATGTGAATCATCGCCCATTTCATTTGCATAAGACCATAAAATATCACTACATTTAGGGTGAAAGAGAAAATAAGAGAAATTTGGAAAAAAATAATGAATTGTGAAAAAAATAAAAATTAAGAATAATTATGGTTGCTGATTCAACCTAACCAATGGTTGGTATAATTGTTATCACTATATTTAGTTGGACTTGAATGTAATTTAAATATGCTTAAACACGTATTATCTTTTAATTTAGACTTTGAAAATTTAAAATAATTTAATTTATTTTCATACGAACTATTTTTTAAATAAATATTCCAAATTCTTTTGTAGGCTCAATTCACTAGTTGTATAATAATTTATATATATGGAATACAAGTTATTCATATTCTAATATAAAAAAACTTTTAAATACTCTTCAGATCTTTTTAGTCAACGTTTTCAGCTTTAATTTTAATTACTTAAATATTTTAATTGCTTAACTTTTATAATTTATAAAATTACAAACTACTTCGTTAATGGATTTCAAAAATATATTTTTATTTTTAATAATACAATCTTTGACAACTATATTCTTTATATTCAAATTAAGTCTGCATGTGAATATTTAATCTATAAAAAAGTGTACTATTATTAAATAAGAAATTGCAGATAAAATAAAAGAAATAATTTGATCGAGACATGTGAATTAATAATGTAGTTATTGATCTCATGAAAAAAATGTAATTTTTTTATTAAGATAAGGTGATTAAATATAACGGTGGAAGAATAATTGTAATTTTTTTTTTATGAAGGAACGGTTCACGTGTAGTATATCTTTATATGATAATTAAAACAATTGGTATTAAGACTTAACGAGATAAGTTTGAATGAAAGAGGCAAATCACATTGGTTGATATTTCATTCCGGTCATTTTAAGTTATGTCAGTAGTTTTTATTTGTTTAGTGTTTTTGAGTTACATTAGCGAAAAATGTTGAGTCGAAAGATGTGTGAGTTGATATTTTAATAAATGATTCATTAAAGAATAATGACCCAACTAAAAATGAATGAGATAACATATTTATTTTAGTTAGGTTTTTTAGAGTAAATGTGGTTATCTGGAACATAAAAATCTCAGGGAAAAACTTTTATATTGGTAAATCTCCATTTTAAGTAAAGCGAGTTTTAGCTGGCAATGCTAATATAGCAGGGTGAGACGTAATAAGAAGGGAAGATAATTAGAATACCAAAAATTAACCAGTGATGTCAAATTCATTACGCTCACATCAACTGATCATCCATAGTATTGCGAGCTTACCTGACATCTAAACACAGCAAAAGAGAAAAAAGAATAAAAAATCCATGATCCATGCGTAAGAATGTTGCTAGCTTTTGAGATGGCGATGTCTTTCCATTTGTAAAAGTAACCTTAATACAAGCCAACTCAGAAGTCGATAGAGATATTAGAATAACACTAATCCATTTCCGCAAGTTTAATCATTTCTTGGTAATTTCTCATTCCCCACTGTACAACACTTTCCAGGGTTTTCAAACAAAGAATCCCTATTCATTTATTAGGCTCATACTATTTGTAGTATTCAAAATCAAAAAAATAAACCTGTGGGTAAGCAAGTCATTATCGAAGATCTAGTGGGATTGTTTTGGCTCATTGTGTAGAAAAGGAAAGTAACAGCTGAGTCACTTTCACCGTAGATGGCGTCTTTTGCCCTCTACGCAGCTTAAAACAGGCAGTGGCAATTTTAGACTGAACCCCGTGACACGTTTCGGTTTCTAAGATCTGTTCTTTTGTTTGCAAGACAGATTCAGGTACGGGCCAAACCAAAGTTGCACAATGGATCAAAAGCTTTTAAAGAAATTATTATGTAATTCCAACATGATCGGTTTGTGTACGTTATTCCAAGGCCGATTGTTCTTTTATTCTGTACGTTTGCACAAACAGAATAAGAAAGAGTGAAGAGTAAAGAGGGAGGGGCATGTGTTTTGTTATAAAATTCACGAGATAAAGTAAGTTATGTTGGAAAAAATAATAAAATTATTTAATTAATTTAAAAAAATGGCAGTTGAGAACAGCCAGGCTTATGCTTATCGCATGTTTGCTTCACGCAAGCAGCTAAATGGGGGGGGGGGGGAGGTTTGCTCTCTCGCGTGGCTTTAAAGGCTTCTTCCAGCGTTTTAAATCCCCCCATTAAAATACCCATCACCAAAAAACCAACACCCACCAAACCCAAACCCTAAGGGAAGACACTGTTTTACACTTTTTTTTAATCTCCATCATCACCCTTTTCCAACTTCTACAAGGAACCCACAAACCCTAACCATGGGACCTATTCTATTGCTTTAAAAGGGAAGCAAAGATCAAGCTAAAAGATTTCCAATCATGAGTGCAAACCCTAGCAGTAGCGGTGGCGGTGGTGGTGCTGGCAGTTCTACTGGTGGTGGAGGAGGAGGAGGTTGTGGACCTTGTGGCGCGTGTAAGTTCTTGAGAAGGAAATGTGTGCCTGGTTGTATATTTGAGCCTTATTTTGACTCGGAGCAAGGCGCAGCCCATTTTGCAGCGGTGCACAAGGTTTTTGGGGCAAGCAACGTGTCGAAACTGCTCCTCCATATCCCGGTTCACAAACGGCTCGATGCGGTGGTTACCATATGTTACGAGGCTCAGGCTCGGCTAAGAGACCCTGTCTATGGCTGCGTTGCTCACATCTTTGCTCTTCAACAACAGGTAATCTACTTTACTATTACAACTTTTGATAATGGTTCATTGTCATCATACACACTTTTAGCTGGACAGCTTAGTTTGTTGCTCGCTTTTATTGTCTTTTTCTCTAGGTTTACCACGTTTTTCATCAAGTGAAAAACAAAACTGTTCTATGTAATGAAACGGACATCGAGTAATCCACTATCTGTTTGTTTTGATTCAAAAAATAATCTAAAAAGGATCAAATCAAAGTGGAACTTTAGCAGAGAATCTAAAGAAGGAATCATATCTGTTGGGTAAACCATCAAAAGAAAAGACATCCTTTTCACACCGTATTGAAAACAGTATGATAAAGAAAGAAAGAATGGATGGGGGGCTTGCTGATTGCTTCTCTGGGTGCACTACCGTGGACTTTCCTGAAATCTAGAACGTTTTTTAATTAACAAACCGTTCGGTCGGCGGTTACAACAATGGGATGACCAGTTTTTCTCTTCAAATTATGGATTTTGCGGGTATTAAGGAAATGGTCTGGTTTATTTCTTTATGGTATTTTGTTGGGGTTTGATCTCATTTTCATCTTCTTCCACAAGGAAGCTTTATTTGTTCGCAACGCCATGTTCTCGTGCACATAATCCAAAGCATCCTTTTAGTGTAAACAAAGACAATATGACTTTAATTTGCCTCAAAATACACTGTTTGATTTCGTATTATTAAATGAATCTATCCAATATTGGAAACAGTTCATTTCACTTGTACACGACTGATTCAATTACTATTTGTTTTTTTTTAATTTTATTAATATAAGCGTTTCATTTACTCCGCCAATCCATTTTGTTGGTATTTTTTTGTGGTAGGTTGTGAATTTACAAGCCGAGCTATCGTATTTACAAGCTCACTTAGCTACACTCGAGCTTCCATCACCACAGCTGCCGTCTCAGCCACCACAAACACTAATGGCACCACCTCCTCTCTCGATATCGGACCTCCCATCCGCGCCTTCAGTGCCGGACTCATGTGACTTATCGTCTCTTTTTGACCCTATGGTGCAACCTTCATGGATCATGCAGCAAAGGCAAATCGATCCACGCCAATTTGGAGGGAGCGGCTTATCTTCATTAACCGGTGGTGGCGGAAGCAGCGGCGATCTTCAAGCGTTGGCTCGTGAGCTCCTCCATAGACAAGGGTCTCCCCAACTGCCATGCAGCGATACTTCACCATCACCGTCTCCGTCCAAGTGAATCTTGAGTTACTACTGACCCTTAATTTTGCTTGCCTTGAAATATCCGTGCGAACCATCCTACCAGAGCTTAATTTTCATGTTAAAATATTTCATTGGGCAAGTAGCCTTAATAACTAATATTTTCTATTCAATTTTAATTTTAATTTCTTCCCTCTAGTTTCTTTTTGTGAAATTCAAATTTAGTTTTTTTTTTTGTCAACGAGAATCATTCTTTACACTACATTAAACGAAACTGACTAAAAGTGTTGCTTTCGCGTAACTTATGATGATAATAATAATATGGAGCTGAGGCTAAATTAATTATTGGAACATTCTTGGTAAGAAGTATTCTCGGTGCAGTCAAATTAGAAGGATGCAGTGCAACAAACTAAAAGTCTCACTCACACGTAAGGCAAAAGTGAAATAGAAAGTGCTTTTTTTTTTCAAATTTAGAAGAATTTGAGTGGTGCTGTCTCAGTTCCATCATCTTTCTAGGAATTTATGCTTTTTTTTAGATTGTGAGGGAACCAATGATAGGATTGGATTACCTGTACCTATTAAAATACTTTAGTTTATCCTTTCGAACATAAAGCGTGTTTAAAATATAATTGAAAAAACTGGTTTGGATAAAAATATTAAATTATTGAAAAAATTAAAGCAAGATTTTATCATTGGTCTTCTAAATCTCTTACTTACGCTGGCAGGCTGGAACTTATTAAAACTGTTTTATCTAGCCTTACCAACTTTTGGTGTAGGAAAATTTTCTTGCGTCAATCCGTTCTTAAAAAAGTTGAACAATTATGTTCAAGGTTTTTCTGGAAATGAGCTGATCAAAAAGCTTCTGGAGCTAGAATAAGTTGGCATAAATTTGTTTCCTGAAATCTGAGGGAGGCCTTGGAATCAAAGACATAAAAACTTGGAACAAAGCTTGCATGCTCCTACTCATTAAAAATATCCTAGCAGGTGAAGGTTCACTTTGGGTGGCATGGATTAAATGCTATGTCCTCAAAGATAAGGACCTATGGACTGTTAACATCCGTTCATCTCTAAGCTGGAGCATAAGGAAACTCCTTAAATTGCGATCGGAGGCTTACCCTATTTTGACTACTGGAGCTGTGACAGTAAGAGCTATTTGGGATTCTATTCGAGAAAAAAGATCTCTTGTTCCCTGGCAGAAGATTATTTAGTTCCCTCTACATATTCCTAAGCATAGTTTAATCTCTTGGATGGCTATGCTTGATAGACTTCCTACAAAGGAAAGACTCCACCGTATGGGACTGATTAATGACTGCAATTGTGTTTTTTGTGACAACCATACTGAAACAAGGGACCATCTATTCCTTCAATGTTCTATGGCAGATTTAATTTGGAAATCAATTTTCTCTATTTCTAGCATTCAGTCTTTTCCAAGTACATGGAATTCTTTTTTTGCATGGGCAACTTCTTCTTGGAAAGGAAAATCTCTGCTCACTTCAATTTTGAAGATGACTCTCAACGCTACTATCTATTTTCTGTGGGATGAAAGAAATAAGAGACTGTTTCAAAGCCGGTCTAAGAATGCTCGAGAACTGTTCCAAACCATAAGGGATATAGTTTGGTCCAAGGAAGGTCTTTGTTACATGCTTATGCTCCTCCTCTGTGGGTCCTGTGTTGATCTTGTTCCATATTAAAACTATGTCATGACGGAACTTGAGCTAGCCCGGCAAAGCTTTAATTCGTCTCAAACATTGACAAATGTCCCCCCCCCCTCTCTTTTTCCCGTGGACATGTTTACGGCTGGTAGTATTTATAAGTTTTGTATCTTTTTAATATAAAAAATATTATTATTTTCTATGCCTAAGCACCTTTTTCCCCCTAATATATTGGGCGTATGGTCTTGATATTCCGTTTTGAAAAGGAAAATAAATTAAATTAAGACATGTGATATTATGATTTATAAAAAATCTCATTTTTATAAATTTTATACAAAAATATTAAAAACAAAATTAAGACTTTGTTTTCACTGTTTTTTTTTCATATATTTGTTATATCTTTAATTTTAATACCACAATTTATTTTTTTATTTTGATGTAATTGATTAATCAATATCCAAATCATTGCTAAAATTGAATAAAAATAGACACATGTACCACCTAGCTTTATACTGTCATAGTACAAGTATCAACTTTAAATTTCTCTTAAAATATATAATTATATATAGATTGGAAAAGATAGCTAAAAGGTTAACTTCTCAAACTTATCATTATGTTGTCCTATGAAGACAATTTCTAAGCTTAATCTATTGTTTCTAAATATTAAAATTACAAATTTCAAAGTATTATTGAAGAAGGTGTTGCGGAAGACGGCTATTGGATAGAGCAAAAATGCAACTAATAATTTGAGAAAATAAAAATTAAAGATAAAAGAGACACAAAATTTACGTGGAAACCCCCTAAATAATATAGGGTAAAAACCACGGGCAACGGTAGAAGAATTTCACTATGAGAAAAATAGGAATTACAACCTCTCTCGATCTACCAAGGAGAAAACAATGATAATTCTCTCTTGATAAAAAGGAGAAAACAACTCTCAAGAAACTCTATAAATTCTCTCTAGTATTGGAAGAAATCTATAATGCTTTGGGATGGTTTTGAAGCTAAATGGGCTAGGGTATTTATAGCTAAATCTTAAGGACTTAATCTTGTAAATATCCTAAAGTTTAGTGATTAAATTTTGTAATTATACCTTACTAAAATCAACCAAAGTTGGCTGCCCACTTAGACTAAATTAGCAGCCGGCTGCTGCCACAATTATTGACAATCTCCCACTTTAAGATTTGATTGGAACAATAATATCTTCACACCATTCTTTCTACCTTGTACCTTCATATTGCTTACGTCTCTGACAGGCCACAAGAGGATCGACACCAAGTAAATTTATCGGTATTGATTGCCTTCCTCATGAAATCTGCTATGTTGTCTTTGGTATGGATCTTCTGCATATCTACCGTCCCTTCTTCCACCTTTTCATGAATGAAATGATATTGAACTCGTATGTGTTTTGTCCTTGAATGAAATGCTGGATTCATTGCTAGATGCAAGGCGCTTTGACTGTCACAAAACAGAGAGACATACTCTTGATTGTGCCCAAGCTCCTCCAATAGCATCTTCAACCAAATTGCTTCTTTACTGGCTTGTGTAGCTGCTACATATTCTGCTTCTGTTGGGGATGTAGCCACAACTGACTGCAATTTTGAAACCCAGCTTACAGCTCAACCAGCAACTTTGAACACATATCTTGTAGTAGATTTGCTTTTATCCAAATTCCATGCATAGTCAGAATCGACATACCCATTTATAAGTAAGTTTGATCCTCCGTAACATAATGCAATATTTGAGGTCCCTTTGATGTATCTAAGGATCCTCTTTACTGTATTCCAATGCTCTTTGCCTGGATTCGCCATGTACCAACTAACCACTCCCACTGCTTGTGCAATGTCTGGTCTTGTGCATATCATAGCGAACATTAAACTTCCCACTGCCGATGCATACGGTACTCGAGACATCTCCATCCTCTCTTCTTCACTGCTAGGACTCATACTGGAGGATAATTTGAAGTTAATAGGAAGATGGGGTAGAAATTGGCTTACAATCTTGCATGCTGAATCGTGACAAGATATTCTTTAAGTAATTCTTTTGTGAAAGCCAAATCTTCCTATTACTTCTGTCTCGGTGAATTTGCATCCCTAGAATCTTGTTTGCTGATCCCAAGTCCTTCATTTCAAATTCCCTAGTCAGTTGTGCCTTCAATTCATCAATATGATCTTTGTTGGGTCCTGCAACCAACATGTCATCCACATACAACATCAATATAACAAAATTGTTATCACCAGACCTCTTGAAATAAGCACAAGGGTCTGCATTAAGTCTGTTGTATCCAAGGCACATAATGAAAGAATCAAATCTCTTATACCAACACCTCGGCGCCTGCTTTAGACCATACAGAGATTTGTTCAACCTGCAAACCAAGTTTATTCTTTTCTTTTTCTTCAAAAATTTTAGGCTGGAGCATATAAATTTCTTCTTCAAGATTTCCATGAAGAAGAAGAAGAAATTGTTTTAACATCTAGCTGCTCTAGATGTAAGTCCAATGTAGCACACATTGAAAAAACTACTCGAACTGTTGTTAGTCGAACCACAGGAGAAAATATTTCATTGAAATCAATACCTTATTTTTGAGCATATCCTTTGACCACCAGTCTTGCACGATACCTCTCAACTTGATTTTGAAGACCCATTTGCTACCAATTGGCTTCCTTCCTTGTGGTAGTGGCACAAGGTCCCATGTATTATTTTTATGAAGGGCTTCAATTTCTTCTTGCATCGCCATCATCCACAGTGAAGCATCTGAGTTGTTTATTGCCTCCTGGTATGTTGATGACTCACCGTCATCTGTTAAAAGGCAATATACAATATTACCTTTTATAACATAATCTGAGTGCCAATTGGGACGTCTTCTCACACGATCTGATTGACGAGTTGTTGGAGCTTCAGAACTCTCTGGTTCTTGTTCATCATGTGCTGGTTCTGTTTCAGAAGAATCTCCTTGTTCAAACTCTTTTTCCACATGTATCTGAATAGTCTCTGACTTTTCAGCGCTTTCATCGTCTTCTTTTCTTTGTAGTTTATCTTCTATAAAGATAATATCTCTACTGATGATCACTTTACGAGCAGTGGGATCCCACAAGCGATACCCCTTTACTCCATCAGCATACCCCAAGAATTTGCATTTCTTGGATTTTGGATCCAACTTTGAAATTTCTTGGGAGTTGTACATCACGTACACTATACTTCCAAATACATGGAGGTTTGAATAATCAGCTGGTTTTCCAGTCCACATCTCCATTGGTGTCTTCAGCTCTATTGCAGTTGATGGAGCTCGATTCACCAAATAACATGCGATATTGACTGCTTCTGCCCAGAATGATTTTTCTAGGTCTGCATCCCTCAACATTGCTCTTTTTCTTTCTAACAAGGTTCTGTTCATCCACTGTGCCACTCCATTTTGTTGAGGAGTGTTCACCACTGTGAACTGTCTTTTGATGCATTCTTTCCTGTAAAAGTCATCAAATTCTTCGCTTGTGTATTCTCCTCCATTATCTGTTCTGAAACACTTGATCTTATTTCCAGAATCAAGTTCCACCCGCACTTTGAAGTTTTTGAAAGTTGAAAACACATCTGACTTCTTCTTAATAGGGTGCACCCAACATCTCCTAGAGTAGTCATCAATAAATGAGACAAAGTATTTTGCTCCACCTAGGGATGTTACTGGTGCTTGCCATATGTCAGAGTGAACCAATTCTAGATCACTTTTGCCTCTAGAATTTGATGTGTTGAATTTCAACCGGTGCTGCTTACATGTTATGCAATGCTCACACAAAGTAAGTGATACATTTGTTAAGCCTGGAAGTAGCTTTTGCTCCACAAAGACTTTCATTCCTTGTTCTGACATGTGTCCAAGTTTCTTATACCATAGCATTGCAGAATCTGAACTACATGAGGCAACAGAGGCTTCTGCTTCTAGCAATGTCTCTCCTTTCAGCATGTATAAGTTTGCAGCTATCTTTTCACCTTTCAGCACCACAAGCGCTCCACGGAACACCTTCATGATTCCTTTATGTGTTTCAATCTTGCTAGCATTATTATCCAACAATCCGTAGGATAATAAATTTTTCTTCAGGCCTTTCACGTGCCGCACATCTCGAACAATTTAATTGTTCCATCATACATCTTTAATTTGATGGTTCCCACACCAACGATCTCTAAGGCATGATCATTGCAACTATACAAAGATCCTCCTGAGACAGGTTCATAATGATGGAACCATTCTCTTCTTGAGGTCATGTGATATGTCGCTCCCGAACCAATAAGCCATATATCTGCAAATCTTTTTCTGCCTTCCACAGTGGTTGACGCTTCACAGCATAGAGCATCTCCATCATCTAAAGTGTTTGCGGTATTGCCTTGTGGATTGGAGTTTTTATTTAGACTCCAACAATCCTTCTTAAAGTGACCCTTCTTTCTACAGTTGTAGCACTTTAAATTCTTCTTGCTCCTCGACTTCGATCTACCATGTTTGTGACTGCTGCTTTGGCCACGTTCTGTTGATCTCCCTCTCGTCGTTGTCAACGCTTCTGCTTATTGCAGATTTACTTGTCTGTCTTCCTTGTTCTTGTGCCGATTTTCTTCTTGTAGAACAGCAGCTGCAACGTCATCGAAGACTAGACTGGTGACATTACTGTTTTTCAAGTTGATGATGAGTTGATCATACGAATCCGGTAGACTTTGAAGTAGAAGTTCAACACGTTCTTGTTCTCCTATTTTATAGCTTAAGGATGTAAGTTGAGAAAATAAAGTGTTCAGTGTATTTAAGTGCTCCGTCATTGAAGTAGATTCTGGCATACGGAGAGTGTACAATTTTCTCTTAAGAAAAATTTTATTGTGCAACGATGTGGCCTCGTACAATTTGGTGAGATGATCTCATATCTCCTTAGCTGTCTTCTTTTCCTCGATACTTGACAATACTTCATCTGCTAATGCTAGATGAAAGTTTGCCATAGCATTTCCGTCCATTCCGATCCATTTGTTGTCATCTGTGAAATCCATTGGCCTTTCACTGATAGCTGCTAGACAACCGTCTTTCCTCAAGATAGTCTTCATCTTCAATTTCCACAATGAGAAATTTCTCCCATTGAATTTTTCAATATCAAATTTCGTTGCCATAGCTTCTTTTACGGATAGCTCCCACTATTTCACTATTGTGAATAGTTTTCTGGAACCTTCAAAGAATGGGTAATAACTTCTTACTTTCTTATGTTGAAGGATCCACCTTTTGGTGGCAACCACAAAGACAATAAGCATATATTACACACTCTAATCTGGCTCGGATACCAATTGTTGCGGAAGACGGCTATTGGATAGAGTATAAATGCAACTGATAATTTGAGAAAATAAAAATTGAAGATAAAAGAGACACAAAATTTACGTGGAAACCCCCTAAATAATATAGGGTAAAAACCACGGGCAACGGTAGAAGAATTTCACTATGAGAAAAATAGGAATTACAACCTCTCTCGATCTATCAAGGAGAAAACAATGATAATTCTCTCTTGATAAAAAGGAGAAAACAACTCTCAAGAGACTCTCTAAATTCTCTCTAGTATTGAAAGAAAGCTATAATGCTTTGGGATGGTTTTGAAGCTAAATGGGCTAGGATATTTATAGCTAAATCTTAAAGACTTAATCTTGTAAATACCCTAAAGTTTAGTGATTAAATTTTGTAATTATACCTTACTAAAATCAACCAAAGTTAGCTGCCCACTTAGACTAAATTAGCAGTCGGCTGCTGCCATGTAACCACCTAGACCCGGCCTATGCGTTTTGACTAAGTCTAGTGGATCACATTATGATTCTTTAAGACATTTTTCCGAAACCGTTATTCAAACAATGTAAAATCACATTATAAATGACATGAAATTATAATAAATCATACTATCAAAACCTAACTTGTAAATATAATACCAATAAGTAATAAATTAATTTAAAACATATCTTAAAAATCAAATCACGATAAACTGAATAGTAATAGTAAAAATGTCATCATATTAAAATCCCATACTTTAAAATAAGATCCATGTTAACAAAATAAAGACAACTTGCAAGGTAAAAACATTACAATCAAATATACTTCAAGAGATATGTTGATCCTCCAAGTGCTCAATCCAGGGTATCTAACCAACAGTATCTGAAAGGGGAAAATATTTTCGAAAAGTGAGCTAGGCTCAGTGTGTCCCAACATTACCATAAAATTACTATAGGTACACTAAACAAATCATAGTCCATTAAGTCTCATAAAATTATACTGCAGTAAATCTCTTTACAAAGCGTTACCCTAAGGGAACATCTTAGGGCCTGAGAGCCTACCCAAGATAGATTTCGGGGCCGTGGGGCCTACCTAAGAACACATCTTAGGGCCGCAGGGCCTACCCGAGAATGATCTCAGGGCCGCAGAGCCTACCTAAGAGTCACATTAGGTCCGTAAATTTTTCCAGCTTGATCAGAGCTGTACTTTATAAATTCGTATTCCAAAAATTTAATTGCACCGTGTTATAAATTCCATAAATCCATAAACATGGTAATCATATACCATTTCAAAACAAATATCAGATAACAGTCATAATCCATAAATCATCACATTAAATCGGTGCATCAACAATACGGAAACCAAAGAATTCAGTGTACCACATATTAAAACAAATAAAACAGTTCAGTAATAAATAGGGAACACACCTCGATAATATGTTCAAATCGTGGATCTACTGATTGCTGGTTTCACCACGCTCTGCTACAGTTTTTGAACCTAATTTATAATATCACTATATTACTAATGGGTAACATAAATAAATCTCTAAAATCATAAAATTTACGAGTCTTACGAGTGAATACTGGTATACGTGGTTTAACTGATCTAGAAGAGTTGGGTCGAGCTATCGAACGATCCGGAGAGTCTCTTGTACCTTCAAACAATAATAATTAATCAGCCCCAAATCTTACTTAATTGTTCAAAGCTAGAATTCTTAAGTATATAAGCATTTTTCGGGTTTGACTATCATTTTGGGGTATTTCGAGTCTGAATTTGGCCAAACGGATTGCGGAATCGGAATCAGGACGTCGAAAAACATAAAGTATGACTTTTTGAAAATTCAGATTCTTGGTCAAAGTCAAAGTCAACCACTTTGACAGTAGATTTGGAGACCTTCGGATTCGAATTTGACAAAACGGACCACGGAAACGGATTCGGCATGTCGAAAACTATCAGGATAGGTATACTCGGAAAAGATTAACGGTCGTTTAATGCTCGGTCAAAGCCATTTTAAGTTTTGGTCAAAGAAAGTCAACGGTCAACGGTCAACGGTCGGGTCGGGTCGGGTCAACGGTCGGGTCGGGTCAGACCGGTCAAACCGAGACAGACCGGTCAAACCGGTTCGAACCGGTTGAAACCGGTCAAACCGGTCAGAACCGGTTGAAAACCGGTTAAACCGGTTTCCAGCAGCCACTCGCCCTGCGGCGGCGCGTGTGGCGCGTGAGGCGTCCTCCGGGGCCCTAAAAATCCCGAAAAAATTTCTAAAAATTATTTTGAGCGATTTCGAGATACTTACAACGATCGGTTCAAATTTTTGAACGGCGGAGAGCTCGATTTCAAATCGGCCGAATCTTTGACTGCACCACCTCCTCACGCGCCGCCGTCTACGGCGGACAAGATTGACACCGGTGAACTCGGAACGGCACAAGGAACACGATGGTGCGGGAGGTGTCGTAAACAGAGCAACGATCAGCGGTGAATTTAAGATTTTCTCGGCGATAGAGCTAACAAAACCGTCGCTACTTTGACTGGAAATTCCCGACGTTTGGCCGCGTTTCGCTTCAATTAATTTGAAGGTTTTGCTCCTCGCTCAATGATGAACACAACGGTGGTTTCAAAACAACGATCGGAATTCGGACGGCGTCGGAATCGAGTTTGGAAGTTGTGTGCGTGAGGAAGAATTTCACAATTGTTTTCTGTTTTGAAAACAGAAAACCATTCTTACGTTTATATGAAATTTTCTGCCGACACTAAAAGGAGTAATGCAGGGCTTGGTCCCTGAATTTCCTTTAACTTCTAAAATAGCCTACAATTTTGAAAACTTTCGATTTAATCATCAAATTTTGCCAAATTACTTAATTAATTTTTTTTTCTCTAAATTTTATTCCGGGTTGTTACATGCCACAATTATTGATAGAAGGTTCCTAACAATAATCAGCACTCCCATATATGTGGGAACCAAAATTTATAGGGATTTGTTTATATATATATATGTGTGGAGACTAAGGGCAATCTATTGTATTTATTTTTTTTTCTTCACAATCAATTTATTCATTAAAAACTTAACATTTTTTTTGCTCTGCAACTAATTTATTGATTAAAAACTTAACAGTTTTTGCCTTCCAGGTTATGACCTCGTTAAAATCATTCCTACGCCTAAATAGAGGAAAAGAGTACCGATAACCGGGGGGAAACAAATGATCACAATATCCAAAACCATAATACAACCATTAAACTACACTACTTACAATCAAGGAATGCATAGCACAGCCAATCTAAACAGAAAATAATTAAACTTAACTCTGCTTCTCACATCAGAAATCACCCATCAGGAAACAACCCCTTTGCTATGAGTAAAATTGGCATCGCCAACCATAAAAGATTGCAGACAGACCAGCGGAACGAAAACTACTACCACCATGCTTTAAATAATTCAGTCCTTGACATACTTTGTTTTGCTAGAAAGTCTGTCATCCCATTACGAGCTCTTTGAACATAAAGAAACTTCATTTGACCAATTGTTCTTACCAGTATGTCCACCTCGTCGAAGTACCCCCACCATTTCTACGGTCTCGTTAAAGGAAGAGTGATCCAATTAAGAACTACCTAACAATCCGATTCCACCTCGAGAGCCTTCATTCTTTGCCAACCCGCCTCAATGTAAACAGACAAATCTGTTGTATTTTATTGTCTTTTAAAAGAGTTTAATTTCTGGATGGATAATGTTTTTATTACAAGTTTGGCAAATTAAAATGGTTCACCTTCTTTATATTTAATTACATCAGCACCTAAGATGTATACCTTGTCCTAGCAGACATAATTAAAACCATAAAGTTCCTAGGCCACGCTAAATCATAATTAATTTATAGTTTTTCAATTTCCCTTCATTCATAAGTTGGTAACTAGGTTTTTCTTATTGACTGGGGAAGTTTAAGTTTGATTCTTGTTCTAACGTTTTGTTAACCAACGAGCAATTGATCTTATTATATGTTTTATTAATTATTAATAAAATCCTAATCGTAATAGATTTCCCCCCCTTTCATAGTGTTATTCTTTTAAATCATATTAAAATTTTATTATTGATGATATTAAACATTGTGATTAATGCGTTTTATATTTCTTTTTCTTTCCTCCCTTCCCTTTGTTTTCTTTCTACTCGCTTTGTAATAACCTTTATCGTACATTTATTTTATTTTAAGTTGTTTAATTAGTTTATCTATTCCTTATAAACATTGTGAATAATTTTGTCAGCCCTTGTGGTATGTTTTTCGTTTACTCTTATAATATGCCTTCTCTTTTATTTGGACTAAATTTGACATTACATCTCCAATTGAAGTTATCTTAATGTTCTCCCCTGCTTTAAACTCTTAGATTAAGTCATTTCTATTAATAGACGCTTACAATTATTAGGATAGGTACTAGTTGAGTTTGTTATAAAACTTGTTTGTCAACGTGCTGCCAACGTTAGATGCATTTCTATTTTAGTGGTAATGATGTTCATTTTTCACCATCTAGAGTGATGTTTGTTTACATCGATAATTTTTTTGAGTTATTTGATCGACTTTTAACACTCTTCCTATATGATCCTATGTTATCGTTTAGTGACTACTTCATGCACTTTGGTAATTGTAAGGAAAATAATCAGTTTATATGATGCGATATACGATATATTCTAATTTTATAGTTCTTATAACCTATGTTGTATTCCTCTTTTATTTATTTAATAAATAGAATTAACTGTTAGTATTAACTGATAAAACAATTATTTGTTTTACTATTTAAAAATAGTGAAAAAGGGTAACTTCGTGCGTTAATAAGACTTATATTCATTTGAAACTGAGTGCTGAAAAGGAGAATCAAATGATCAATAGGTAGAAACCGGAACATAGAAGGAGAATTAAAAGATAACATAATAATCTTTTTAAAAGACCACAGTGATTGAATTAATTAAACAAGTGGTCGCAAGCAGGTTAAGAGATTCCAAAACAATCGCTTTCAATCAATCACATGGAAAACCTCATTTCAGTCGGCTGTTTTAGCCTCCTAAAAAATTCCCCCACTGCTCGATGTGGTGCGTTCTGATTAATTAAATAATAAGCAATTTAAAAGCTTTCGATTGGCACGGCATTGCAAGCAGAACCACTTTGGCTATCAAAACAGCGTCTTTGAGAGGGAGAACATGCAGCATAAGATGGTAGATTCACATGGAATCCAAACCCTTAGTTTTTTTTAATCTTGTTTTCACATTGAGGCGGTCCACTTTCTTGATGGATTAGCTTTGCTCACATTTAATAATAAACAAGTTGATATTAATGAGTTGGATGGGAGCCAAGGTGTGACGTTATATCAACTTGAGCCATCCTTGTCATAAAGGAATTTCATTCACAAACAACCTATTTCGTACCATCACTTTGAAATCAGAATAGTTTATTCACGTTTCAATAGACATTACTACCAAGTAAAATGTAAACGGAAGCAATTAATTTCCAATAAACATCAAGCCATCAACTATACTAATCAATCATAATCTTAATATTCCTATAAACGAGAGTCCCCCTTAAGACACGCTCCTACTCTCATGACCCTTTTCCATTTTTTATTCGAGTTGGTCCATCTCCATTTTCCCATGACCCACATGCACCAACCCCTTTCCCTCCATTAATGGACTCACCCCCCCCCAACCCCAACCAACTTCTTCCACCGATTTACCGCATACTTGATGAAGGAAAGGACGCCACATTTCGTAACGTTATAGCTATATCAATTCTCTACTGATGACCACCTTCTTTCAGTTTTTGTTTCACCACTGTCATTTTCCAACCACAATAACGCCTCTTCCAGTCTTCGGTCTTCTCACACATTCTCACTTTCTCTGAGCTAGTCAGCGGAATTAATAAAATATACAGTAATAAACCAGAAATCCCAGCAGTTTTCATTTTTATAAACAACAAGAAGTCGAGAGCATTAATATTCATGAAGCAATCTTTAAAACTTTTACAGTCCGCACGTGTTTTATCATACTTGTCTTAGTTTTATTCCTTCGGGAACCGCATGCTTTTGTTTCATCGCTTATTGTTGGTTTAGACAGCATATATGATATATGATATGGTTTGGACGGTGAAACCAATAGTCCCGTGAAAGAGACCTTATGGCCGAACAAAATTCTCTACTATACCGCTTAAGGAACCTGTAGAGCAGCCATGTCATTCTCAAAGGACTTGTTTCAAGTTGAAAGTACACAACTTTTTGGCGACTTGAAACTTGAAAGACTCAAATTTTAGTGATAGCTGTTGAACTTTACAGAGAGTGAAAGGGAATAAGAGACGAAGAGGCTTGAGCAAGTAAACTAAAGACAGTATGATCTTATACTGCAGGCTTTTAATTCTCAAATCTCAAGTGAAGATTGAGATATTGAAAGAGGGAGAAAGGAGAGAACGTGGGGTGTTGGGGCCACCATGGGGAGAGAGAGAGAGGAGACCCCACGCACCGCCCATGCCATGCACACGCTGTCTTAACCAAGAACTAAACTCATTTTTTTCTATGCTTTTGACCAAACCCTAAACCCAACAACATTGTACCCAAACAAGCACAACCCACATAAACTCAAACCCATAAGCTCTCCCCTTGTACCATTTTTGCCTATTTTCTTATCCCACCCTTTTCTTCCTCATTTCCTCCCAAACCCTTAACCTACAACTTATCTTCATACAAGAGATACACAGATCCCAACTCACATGAAGAGTACTAGAGAGAAGAAATATGGGTTGATTTGATTGAGTTTTTTCAGCTGAAAATTTGGTGGCAGATGCTTCAAACCCCTTTTCTTCCACTTTCTTGTTGAAACCTGCAGTTATTCAATCCTCAGAAGACCTTTTCTTTCTCGATCAAAATCCTGTCGGTTATCTTGTGTGTGTTTAGCAAACTGTTTACGAAGTAGTGTTTGAACTCGGAAGGGAAGAAGAATGAAATGGATCCAGTAACAGCTCATGGACGCCCTCTTCCTCCTTTCCTCATGCGAGATCTTCATCTAAATCCGCACCAGCAATTTGAACAGCACCACCACCAACAGCAACAACATCAAAACCCCGAGGATGAACAAAACCGTGGCCAGAAACGGGATCGAGAAGAAACGGCCACCACTACCGACACGAGCGAAGGCAAAGAACTAGCTGTAGTCCCGGGAACAGAAGGTGAAATCTCGAGAAGACCACGAGGCAGGCCAGCGGGTTCCAAGAACAAGCCTAAGTCACCTATCTTCATAACCCGGGATAGCGCCAATGCCCTCCGATCCCACGTTATGGAAATTGCCACCGGCTGTGATATTATGGAGAGTGTTTCGACTTTCGCTAGGCGAAGACAAAGAGGGGTTTATATTTTGAGTGGAAGCGGAACTGTAATGAGTGTAACCTTAAGGCAACCCGGAGCTCCCGGAGCGGTCGTCAATTTACAGGGAAGATTTGAAATTTTATCAATATCCGGGTCATTCTTACCTCCTCCGGCACCACCGGCTGCATCAGCGCTGACAATATACTTAGCCGGCGGTAGAGGTCAGGTAGTTGGGGGAGCCGTGATGGGTCAACTCGTTGCTTCAGGCCCCGTGGTGATTATGGTAACTTCTTTCGGTAATGCAGCGTACGAAAGGCTTCCGTTGGAAGAAGAAGAAACGCCAGCCGCGCCAGTTCCTGGAAGTGGACCCTTAGGGTCACCCGGAAGCATGGTTAGTCAGCCGCAACAGCAGCCACAACAACAACTACTGCAAGATCCCAATGGATATTTTCCTCAAGGGTTGCCACCAAATCTTCTAAATTCAGTCCATTTGCTAAACGAGGGCACAGGTCGTCCTCCTTATTAATAAAACAAAAACTTTCTGTCCCCCCCCCCCTCCTTCTCTTGTTAGTTTGACCTTTTGATAACCTTTTTCATTCTTCTTCTTCTATAAGATAGTTGGTGTTTTAATTTAAGTATATTGGATATGGTATTCACCTGGCTTTGATTTGAAGGAGGATGTACAAATCACATGGATTTCACTGTGATGGGTGTTTATTATTATTCTCAGTAGTATTTTATAAAGACATAGCCTTTTCCAGTTGTCCTCTTTTATAGTAGCTTAGCTTAAGCCTTAAGGTTGAAGAAGCACCAGAAGATGGCTGTCATTTATCTCTCCATTCCTTTTAGCTTGCCTCTTCCTCGTTCTTCCAGCAAATTAAGAACAAAAGAAAGGCACTTAGGGTTCCTTTTTATTCATATACTAATACTTTTAAGTTTCAGATTCTTTTACACGAGCCAAGTCTTTAAACAAAAAGGAATACTTAAAATTTTAAGGATTTTTTTTTATATATTTTGATGTAAGAATAATTAGAAATTAAATTAGATGAGATCAGGAAGATATATATTGGTTCTTTTTTAAGGTGGGGGCAAAAGATGAGATGAAGAAATTAGGTTATGGGCATTAGGGTCTGTGGAATCAGACATGAACATTGGGTGCGCTGCTCTGTAAATAACATAAAAGAAAAAGCTTCTTCTCGAAGTAACCATTTCCATGTAAAGCAGCAACTTAGGTTCCTATTGGTTAAGGGATATGGTTTTCAATGGATATATATTATGCGTTACAAGTGAATGAGTAAGTTGAGTGTTGTTTTTTTTTTATCAAAAAGTTGAGTGTTGCTAAACAATTTGAAAAATTAAGTTTTCAACTTTGAATTTTATAGATAAATATTAGTCTATGCTATAAAAGTATTTGGTATATATTTAAAATTCAAGTAATCTGAATAAAAAATGTCTCTAAAAATTATTTATTTCATAATTTTAATTTTATTAATATAACATCGTATATTAGTTTTTACAAATACAACATTGATGTAATAGTTTATTGAATCTAGGGAGAGAAATAAGACGAGGTTGATCGAAATTTCGATTGCCTCAACCACAACTTGTTATATTATATATTTCATTCACCATGAGCTTTTCGATTCGACCTTTATCTTCTTCTCATTTCCCAAATTCCCTCACCTCCGAATAAAAATTACTTGAAAGAATAGGGAGGATAGAATATCATAGTAGTCAAATAATAAGCGAAACAACTTAAATCAAACCATTACTCTAAATTGAACTTCAACATCCTCCTCGAGTCATTTGTGACATCGTTATTCTTTTTATAAAATGCATCTATTTTTTTACGGGGATAATGTTAACATCAAAACAAAATTTAGAGACATAAAATATATGTGAATGAACAAAAAGTTGAAACCATAAAATAATGAGCAAGAAGCACATGATCGTATAAAACAGAAGGGAAAAAAAAGAAGAAGAAGAAGAAGAAATAAAAGTAAAATGTAGAGGGTGCATGTATATTCTAAAATGGATTCTACCCTAATTCGATCTCCATCTCTAAACGAGCCATTCATTTTTAAAAAAAAAGTGAGGTTGGCATATTTAATTGTTTAATATCTTTCGATTTATTAGTGGCGTGGAACTAATATCCCAAATGTATTGGTATTTTTATCATAATTTCATTGAATTCTGTTGCATATTTTACAATTTAGGGGAATATTAACATTTAATTTATAAATTTACCTACTAAAACTGATAAAGTCGTGTGCATTTGTTTTTGCCAAGTTTGGTGACGATCAGTACAAGGTTTCAACAACGTAATATAAAAATATAGGTCACAGCTCATAGGCTTTATCCGCAACTTGGAGGTAAGTTGGGTGGACCAAACATACATGTCTAATAATGTAGTTTGAGATAATGTCATGTTCTTGTTCTTCATCGGTAGCAGCAATCCTCATTATACCTATATAAATAAAATAATTAAGGTTTCGCTGTTTTTCCTTTTCCTTTTCTGGTAGATATATCATGCAACCCGAAGGGCAAAGCATCCAAATGGATCAAACTCTCACTATATATATGCATAGTCTCAAGAGTGCTGGAAAGTTTACCCATTTTGCTTATTTAGAAGCGGATGATAATGGAGGCCCACTTTGCCTCTAAACCAGGATTCAAAACTGGCCTTTCGAAATTAAAAGGTAGATAATCAAACTTATAAATGTTTTTTGGGACAAGGAAAATGATTATGGATTTCGGGATCTGTATCCAAAGTAATTTGAGTTTTGAAGACACCTAATTTCGTCTGCGTGTAACAACTCAACAGCAGCCCTACATCCTCCGGCGCAAGGAACGTCAACACCAACAACCAAAAGCAATCAAAGAGCATTAGAAGTCTATTTTGTATAGGATTCTAAAAATAGTCTGATTTTTCCATTATAAATATATGTAATCCATATCATTTGGAGGACAGAAGATTTCCAGCAAAATCACAGACAATATACACGAAAAAGCACAAAAATACAAAGGGGAACTTTCGCTGGATTTTCAGAAGAAATACAAACAATATTTTCAAGGTTATTTGGTTTTTTTCTTTACATTCGAATATATTTTCCTTTGCATTTATTTGCTATTTAAGTTTGGTATTTTTTTTTATTATTTTTTTACAGCAAAATATGATTTTTATTTTTCCTTTAAAAGAAAAACACTAAAATGCTCATGTATATCGAATATAAATAACCACCATATTTTCTAATATCCAACGATCTCAGTTGCAGCAAATAATAAAAAATATAAAGGGGTAGATCGAAACCTTACCTGTGTCGAGGGAGCGTCGCCGGAAGTCGAAGGGTCGACGTCTATGGGCGGTTGAAGCTTGTATGTTGGCTTGGGGGTTGTTTGGATTATTTCTTCTCTGGTTTGAGTTAAAAAAGAAAGAGAGGGATTGAATTTTGTTGAAAAGAAATGACGCACAGATTAGAATTTGGGGGATAAGGAAGTGTTTTTATTTTGATTTTGGGTTAATCTCACCTAGGGTACCTCAATTTCTTGTCATCTTTTACTTAAAGTGTTAGGTTATTCGCGTATAAGTCCCCTCAATTCTTGTCGTGTTGTGCATAATGACCACTAAATATATGCGTAAAATTGAGTTAAGTCCCCTCAAATGTTGTCGTTCTTTTACATTCCAGTCCCTAAAACTCTACATTTTATTTATTTCATTTTCAGCACTTCAATTTCATTATTTTTAACTTAGTCACTAACATGTTATATTTCCTGTTTTGTTTATTTCTAATTTTGGCACCATATTTTATTTCTATTTTATTTTAGTAACTATTTATTCCTGATATAGTATTGCTTTTCTTTTTTTTCATTTCCTTTTATTTCCTTTCTATTTTTTATTTTGTATATTAACTCTTTGTCTTTGTTTGTTTGTTTTATTTATTTATTTTTTTACTTTATTTATGATTTTTTTTAGGATAATTTTAATTAATCAAAAGGTAAATGATTATGATCGAATTTTTAAATTTTAATTTTAATTTTCGCAATTAAGACAACTGATAAGTTAAATTGTACCGAAAGAGCAGTTCAAGGGTGTCAATCATTCCTTGACTGTAACCGACTCCCGAGCCCGACGTATTTCTGGTACAACGCAGATCAGGTAAGATGATGTTCGATCTACCTAATATCGCTTTAAAATGATCAGTGGCGACTCCAATCCACAATTTTCAAGTCGAAGCCCAATTCTGGGGCCCAATCGAAAGACGGTTAAGACAGCTTGGCGACTCCGCTGGGGACAGGTATGTGAGTCAGGCCGAAATTAATTTTTGGTTGTCATTTTGAGCGAAAGTTATAAATTTAAATTTATTTATTCGATTCTAATTATTTACCTTTGATTATTTTTCAAGTAAATAGTTGTACTGACTTTTTTTTTTAATGATTTCAGATTTTCAAAATTTTCATCTCATGCTCTATACCCGAGCTCCAAACCCTATTTAAGTGGGGGTAAAAGCGACGCCTTCATGTGAATTTATTCACCGTGCGGGCCTAGCAAGTAGCCTTTGGGATTCATATACTTTATGTCTTCGTGTGAATTTATTCACCGTGCGGGCATAAGAGAATGTTTCCTCTCGAGTTTAACTTAGTCCACACAAGCTTGTAATGAGCTTAGAATTAAGGGTCTGGCAAGCCCAAGGGGGCACCAGCAAGGAGAACTCGGATACCTTTTTAGAACCTAAACCGGGATAGTACAAGGAATTAGAGCCCACCCCAAAATCTCATTCCAAACCCTAGGTTGCTTTAATTTTATTTCATGCTTTACTTTCTTTTTAAAGCATGAGAACTAGACGAATATGCGGTTAGCATTTGTTTGAAATTAGCATGCGGGATAGAGATCATGTATGGGTAGGAATAATAAGCATGTGAGGTAGATATCATGTGGGGTAGGATTTTCTTTTTATTATTTTGATTTACCTCACTAACTCTTTTTGTTCTCTTTTATTTCGTTTTCATCATTTGCATCATTTAAAAGATGTTGATCCACCAAAAAAACGTGTTCGTTAACCATAAACAATTTGCATTAATGGACAAAAGGGTTGTAATACAAGAGATGAAGAACGCAAGGGTCCGACTATGGTCAGAAAATACTCAGAAAGAAAAGGAGGACAATTTGCAAGGCAACTATATGTCACATTCGATCAAGAAGATGTGGTGCCCATAATCAAGTACATCAAAAGTTAACTTTTCAAAAATAGGTTCACAAAGGTGGTAGGGGAAAGAAGAGAAAAAGGTTACTAACCTCGAGAGTCCATTCAAAGACAACAAGAACAAGATGACAAGTCACTGTCGACAAATTCAAGAAACAAGCAAATGAACTTCAGATAATCCCTTTGATGGAGGATTTCAATGGAGTTTTCGATTCAGCAAAGGATGAAAGCCATAGATGCAGTCATTCGATACTTTTGGGGACCAGTACAAAAAATAACTCAACATTTTCACTGTTCATCCAGAGAGGCCGGTGCGGTTCGACAGGTTATTCAACCGGTGAAAGACGAAGGCAAATGACTAGTCAACCTGTTCCGGGTCTAGGGGATTTAGTCTGGATGTACCTTTAAATATGTTTATTGTCTCTTAAAAGATAAAACACTTTTGTCCCAATAAAGATTATTTATAATAAAAAACATGTTTTTGGATCAATGCCTCGAACATTTCATACATTTTTGCATTTTGCATTTTGCATCTACATTTCATTTTTTAAGCATTTTCATAAATATGAAATTTCTTCATGGAGAATTCGATGAAGTGGTTTTAACCACATGACACCACGTGGAAACAAGATTGTAACATCAAAAGAAAAAAACTGAAATCACAACGAATGAGCTCGATCAGCTGGTTGTACGACTAAGCCTGTCAGGATGATCTGAGAAAAGAGTCCACATATCCTAAGGGCTACGATGTTGAAGTTGTTTGCAATTGACACATAGGATACTCCAAACATTCCTCTGAGAACTATAAGGCGCTGAAGCGCAAGATCCAAAACCTGATGGATTCAGGGGCATGGACAGCCGAAGAAGGGGGCTTGCATATATCATTTGCACTTAGAGGATTGTTTTGTTTGAACACGTCTTTGATCTTTTATGTTTGCTTAATATTTTAAATGATTGAATTTATGCTACTTTTTAAGGTGGAGCAATTGAACAAATTTTAATATTTAGTTCTTCGAATATTAAATGAATTAAAGATTCTTTTAATTCTGTAAGAATTATAGATTTTTGATATATGATAAGATTAAACCTTTCTTATCCTGTCTCAAACCCCAAAATAAAATACCTTGATTCTTTACCCAAAATAACTCATGGTCATTACCAAAAAGACCAAATTTTGACATTACCTCCCTTTGAATTTTTTTAACAATGCCTTTATCTTTTTGATACACCCATACCTTTCTTTGAGTCAATAAAGTCACACCCTTGTCTTTTTAGACTCAAAATTGACATTTTTATACCATTAAAACCCAATGCATTTAGTTGTTCATTTGAACATGAGCATTCTTATAAGACACAACTTGGGGCATCTCGCAGGGAGCCTGAACATTGAGACATGTTGGGGGCAAGAAGCAGAAAGAATAATTCACTCGAAATAATTCAATCATGCATTAATTACACTGTTTTCATGTGAATAAAATTAATCCTAAAAATCTATCCCCCTGGGGATACCTCTTCTGTGAAAGCTTCTATGTATGAAATGATGAATGACTTTCTTTCTTTACCCCTTCACAACATGAGAAAATATATATCCCTTGTGTCCCCTTTTGAGCCTATAGTATTTTTCTTCTGATTCAACCCTAACCAAGGATCACCCTCCACACTTGGGAAAGGTGGAGAAAATATGCTCGCATGAGTGAAGACATTGATTCAGATAAGATACCGAAAGGTGAACCAAATGCCAAGTGCGAAGATTCAATCAGAACAAAAAGAAAAAAAGAGAAAAAACAAAGGAAAATTGAAGAAAAAAGAAGACAAGATGCATATGCAAAGATTCTCTCGATTCAAACGACGCATCGAGATTCAAACTATGAGATTGATCAAGCACAATCATTTCCGAATCACTGAACTACTTCACTCGAAGATCATAGAGCATCAAATGAGATTGATCAAGCACAATCATTTTTGAATCACTGAATCACTCCACTCGAAGATCATAGAGCATCAAGAGAGAGAGACATACGAGCATATTCAAATTGAGCAAGATATTATTGAATACATCAGAATGAATTGATCCTTGGTTCAATCACCCTTAAACACTTGTTTGGGCCTTTTATCCATTTCTTTTATAACCATAAACCATGACCTACGTTACGTGCCTTAAAAGTCCCTTCTAATCATACATTGATTTCTAAACATAAGAGAATATCTTTAGATTTCATCCCGCCCATCAGGATTAATCGTTATTTGCAAAAAATAGTGTAATTAATGTATGATAGAGAAAAATAACAAAGGGGGTTCAAGACGTAAATTACGAATGACGTCTTGAAACCAAATGAGGATTCGAGTTGAAAACCTGAAAAGGTGACTTGAATACAAAAATTGGGCAGCTGAGGTGATCGCACAAATTCCTTGATAAGGCATCGCACAATCCGAGCGTGACCATGAAAGCTGGGAATCGGAGAACACTTCCAATAGAGGAGCATGCAAGCTACCCCATCAAACCTTTGGGCATCAAATAAACAAAAATGTCAAACCTTTGACCAAACACAATAACCTGAGACTTTTTTATCCTTTCCTTACTTAAACATTTCCCAAAAATAGATTTGATCTTGGCACGTGTCAAATAGCTATAATTTATTGAAGGATTAACAATGTAACTAA
The DNA here is from genome assembly GCF_006381635.1 of Hibiscus syriacus. Classification (NCBI taxonomy): domain Eukaryota; kingdom Viridiplantae; phylum Streptophyta; class Magnoliopsida; order Malvales; family Malvaceae; genus Hibiscus; species Hibiscus syriacus. Next base: position 783,023 of record NW_024062323.1, on the reverse strand, counting down.
TTATTTGATATCCAATGAACTTTAGTTTTATGATTTTTCTCAATTGCAAAACCGTGAAAGGGGCAATATTTTCAAAACTTTTGATTAAACATTTTTCGAAACTATTTTTTGATATTTTCAAAACTTTGAAAATAAAAAAAGAGATAAAAACATTTTTTTTTCAAAACAAGACAATATCTCAAGAGTGGATATTGGTAAACGACATGTGGCTCTCAAACACAAAGCTCATGCTTAGAATCAATGTTGAAGCAAGAAATGAGGAACAATGAGGGCATCTTTAAAAATTCAACATCAAATGCTGGGGCATTTTTTGAGATTTAACATCAAATGTTGGGGCATTTTTTTGAGATTCAACATCGAATATTGGGGCATCTTTGGGAATTCAATATCCTGATGTGAATTATCAGATCTTCTGAAGGTCTTTCCTCCACGAACAGGAGCCAATAGACAAAAAATGAGATTCTGTCCGATGAATAAAACAAGAACTGATTCATTATGCATGCATTTTAGAGCATCATTTTTTTCACATACATAATTTTTACAGCTTTAGAGTCAAGTTTCAACTTCAAGACGAAAGATACTCGATTCAAATAACATTCAGAAATTGATGGTGGTTGTTCAACTTCACAACGAAGGGGCAACTGTCTATCGACAAATAACTTTCCAATTTCATTCAGAGTCAATTTCAACTTCACAGCGAAGGATATTGGACTCAAAGCGACACAATTTGCATGAGAGTAGATTTCAACTTCACGACAAAGGATATCTAGCTCGAAGCCAAACTTCACAATAAATGGGTCATCCACAGTTTCAACTTCACGGCGAAGAGAATCGTGTCCACCCGCAACATACAATACTTGGATTTCAACTTCACGACGAAGGATATCCAAGTCAAGGCTTAACTTCACGACGAATGGGCCATCCGTAATTTCAACTCCATGACGGAGGATATCGTACTCACACATCCACGATTTCAACTCCACGACGGAGGATATCGTGCCATTTTAAGGCTCAACTTCACGACGAAGGGGCTTCCTAGTTTCAAAGCCAATTTCAACTTCACAGCGAAGGATATTAGACTCGAGACAACACAAGTTCAACTTCACAGCGAAGGGACGGCTGGTTGTCAACAAACAATTTCCCAGTTCCAGAGCCAATTTCAACTTCACGGTGGAGGATATTGGACTCGGAACAATACAACTGACTTGGATTTCAACTTCACGACGAAGGATATCCAATTCCTGGCTCAAATTCACGACGAAGGGGCCACTTACGGTTTCAACTTCACGACGAAGGGAATCGTACACAAAAGCATCATCCATCTCCATATTGGATTTCAACTTCATGGCGGAGGATATCCAACTCAGAGAAGGAGTGTCTGTCAACAAACTTTCCAGTTTCGAAGTCAATTTCAACTTCACAGTGAAGGATATTGGCCTCGAAACAACATACTAGATTTCAACTTCACGACGAAGGATATCCAATTCAAAGGCTCAACTTCACAACGAAGGGGCCATCTACGGTTTCAACTTCACGACGAAGGGAATCGTGCTCACCATTGTCTCTCTTGAGACATTTTCCAAGTTTTGTCTCTCTTTAGACAGTTTTCCTTGAAACAAATTTTGTCTCTCTTGAGACAGTTTCCCTTGAAACAAAATATTTGAATCTATTTCCCTTGAAACAAATTTCGTCTCCCTTGAGACATTTTCTTTTGGAACTAAGTTTTGTCTCTCTTGAGATAGTTTCTCTTGAAATATAAACATTGGAAAAATTTCCCTTGAAATGAATTTTGTCTCTCTTGAGATAGGTTCCCTTGAAACAAAATTTTATCTCTCTTGAGACAGTTTCCCCTTGAAACTTCAATCTTTGAAATTGTTTCTCTTGAAACACAAAAAAACCTTTGAAAATGTTTCTCTGGAAACACCAAACCCTCGAGTTCGATTAAACTCACCTTTAAGGGCACATCATTTACAGCATAACTCAAGGCTAGAAGGGTTATCTGTCACCAAAAGATCTTTGAGTTCGATTATGCTCAGCTCTAAGGCACATCATTTACAGCATAGCTTAAGTCGAGAAGGGATATATGCCAACCAAAGACCCTCGAGTTCGACTACGCACAGCTCCAAGGCACATCATTTACAGCATAGCTCAAGGCAAGAAGGGCTATCTGTCAATAAAATTATTGAATTCGATTCCATTCAGCTCGATGACACCTCAATCACACTATTGCCCGGCTGCAATCGAGGTTTTCAAGTCGAGAAGAAGACTTGGGTTAATCGTGCCTTAGTGACAAAAATTTGTTTTTCAGCAGCATAGCTTAAGTCAATAAAAGTTATATGTCAACGAAGATTTCTGAGCTCGATTTTGAGGGACTATCAACCACATGGTGGAGACAATAAACTATTTTCTAGTTGAATTTTTAAAATCAAGGTCTTTAAACCGAGAAGAATACCAAAGTTGATTTCAATTCGACAACGAGAAGTCACTTTCCGATTCAGATCCCTATGTCGTTAATTCAACATCATTTCAAGATGGACTCGACCTCACGACGAGCGAGTCATTTCGTGATTCAAACCAGCCTTAACATCGAAATTTGAACTCTACGACAGAGGACATGCGATATGGACGAAATATGTGTCTTTTATTCTTTGCTCTATTTTCGTTACACGATAATGAGCAAAGAGGGGCAGCAGAAGACACCTAATTTCGCCCGCGTGTAACAACCCAACAGCAACCCCTCATCCTCCGACGCAAGGAACGTCAACAACAACAACCAAAAGCAACCAAAGAGCCTTAGAAGTCTATTTTGTATAGGATTCTAAAAATAGTCTGATTTTTCCATTATAAATACATGTAATCCATATCATTTGGAGGACCAAAGATTTCCAGCAAAATCACAGACAATATACACGAAAAAGCACAAAAATACAAAGGGGGAACTTTCGCTGGATTTTCAGAAGAAATACAAGTAAGATTTTCAAGGTTATTTGTTTTCTTTCTTTACATTCGAATATATTTTCCTTTTCATGCATTTATTTGCTATTTAAGTTCGGTATTTTTTATTTTTTTACAGCAAAATATGATTTTTATTTTTCCTTTAAAAGAAAAACACTAAAATGCTCATGTATATCGAATATAAATAACCTCCATGTTTTCTAATATCCAACGACCTCAGTTGCAGCAAATAATAAAAAATATAAAGGGGTAGATCGAAACCTTACCTATGTCGAGGGAGCGTCGCCGGAAGTCGAAGGGTCGACGTCTATGGGCGGTTGAAGCTTGTATGTTGACTTGGGGGTTGTTTGGATTATTTCTTCTCTGGTTTGAGTTAAAAAAGAAAGGAGAGGGATTGAGTTTTGTTGAAAAGAAATGACGGGTAGATTAGAATTTGGGGGATAAGGAAGTGTTTTTATTTTGATTTTGGGTTAATCTCACCTAGGGTACCTCAATTTCTTGTCATCTTTTACTTAAAGTGTTGGGTTATTCGCGTATAAGTCCCCTCAATTCCTGTCGTGTTTTGCATAATTACCACCAAATATATGCGTAAAATTGAGTTAAGTCCCCTCAAATATTGTCGTGCTTTTGTATTCCAGTCCCTAAAACTCTACATTTTATTTATTTCATTTTCAGCACTTCAATTTCATTATTTTTAACTTAGTCATTAACATGTTATATTTCCTGTTTTGTTTATTTCTAATTTTGGCACCTTATTTTATGTCTATTTTATTTTAGTAACTATTTATTCCTAATATAGTACTGCTTTTCTTATTTTTTTTTCATTTCCTTTTATTTCCTTTCTATTTTTTTATATTAACTCTTTGTCTTTGTTTGTTTTATTTATTTATTTTTTACTTTATTTATGATCTTTTTAGGATAATTTTAATTAATCAAAAGTTAAATGATTATGATCGAATTTTTAAATTTTAATTTTCGCAATTAAGACAACCGATAAGTTAAATGGTACTGAAAGGGCAGTTCAAGGGTGCTAATCCTTCCTTGACTGTAACCGACTCCCGAGCCCGGCATATTTCTGGTACAACGCAGATCAGGTAAGATGGTGTCCGATCTACCTAATATCGCTTTAAAATGATCGGTGGCGACTCCAATCCATATTTTTCAAGTCGAAGCCTAATTTCAGGGCCCAACCGAAAGACGGTTACGACAAGTTTCAAATAGAATAATTATAGTAATCAGTCATTTCTTAATACCATTAGAGAAGACATAATTAATTATTAAATTATAAAAAAAAGATACAGATAAACATCATAGTTGTTAATAAAAAATAAACACCGTCAAATGCTAATATTAAAGTATAAAATTAAGAAATTTTCACTCATGCATCACATTGAAATAGTTTGTCTATGGGTTTTGGGCTTAAATTACCAAAGTAGACAAGCCATTCCAACCCTAAAGCCCACATAATTTCCAGTAGCCTCCATTGCCTTCCTTAATCTCTTCACCTTTCCCCTCCCCCACAATTCACAATCCTTCCCGCCATCTCATCACCAGAAACTGACGCCATGGCTCCAAACCATCACCGTCACTCAAGAAGCTCCGCCGTCTTTTTTCCGATCGACCACCTTAACCACTATTATTATCCATTGATTCAACCTCTCATCGTACCGTCGGATTTTCGTACATTTCTAATTTCAGAGTTTAAACATTCCTCTACCCAGCTCAAATTCAAGCTCATCTAAACCTCGGCTTTTGTTTATCTGTTTGTTTGGTGAGAAATGGCCAATTTGAAGAGCTTTGGCGCTTGCTTGAGAGAGTCTACGTTCCAGTTTCCGCGTCCCAGTCGCACCGATAACTACAAGAGGTTTTTTTAACTTTTTTTTATTTAAGATAAGATATTGTTCTTTTCATTTCCTTTTCTTATTCTTCTTTTGTTTTTAATTGTAGTAGTCGTTAAATTAGTTAACTAGTTTATTAATCAACGTTATTTATTGGCTGATTTGGTATCATGAATTGAAAATTTGCTATGGCTTGGATTTGTTTGATTTAGTCCTTGATGGGTGTTATCGAGAACGAAAGTTAAATTTCGGTTGGAATTTGATCTGCTTGCTTGCTTTGTAGGAGGATAAATGTAAAATGGAGATCCCCGCAAGCAGCAGTGATACCTAATTTCCATCTCCCTATGCGCAGTCTCGAGGTTAAAAATAGGTAACTAATGAACTGTCCACTATTTGAATCCGGTTGATGTTTAAATGGGCGGAATTTGTTATTTGTTTGCCTAGTTTCACCATTTCTGTGATAGAACTGCATTTCCACCTGAGTTCCTTCTTGAAATGTCAATGTTTGCGGTGTTAGTGTATCTGTTTGTGGTCTTTTCTTATAGCTGCTATAATCAATAAGCTTTGGATGCGCCATTGACAAAATTCCGTTATTCAAACCTTTATTATGGAGCACTGAAATTAACATAACTGAACTACATGATACTGATCCATGCATAATTTCAATTAGAAGAATGGTATCATACATGTTACCATCTTATGTTTGAAGTTGGTACTTGTGTAATCATCCATACATGGTGGATACCTAAGATGTATTAGTTCTGTGATGATGGTGCCATGCATTGTATATTCACTGCGTGATATGGTTGTCGTGAATCTGTAGCTTTAGATTTGTTGTAAATGAAGCTCTGTTTTGTAAGAATCACCACTGTCGATGATTTTGCCTGCCTTCTGCTTTGCAGGACATCAGCAGAAGATATAAAAGCTCTTCGACTGATAACAGCCATCAAAACCCCGTATCTACCTGATGGAAGGTTTGATCTTGAAGCATACGATGACTTGGTGAATATGCAGATTGAAAATGGTGCTGAAGGGGTAATTGTTGGTGGCACAACCGGTGAGGGTCAGCTGATGAGCTGGGATGAACACATAATGCTTATTGGCCATACTGTCAACTGTTTTGGTGGATCGGTTAAGGTGATTGGCAACACAGGAAGCAACTCAACCAGGGAAGCAATTCATGCCACTGAACAAGGTTTTGCTGTTGGGATGCATGCTGCTCTTCACATCAATCCTTACTATGGAAAAACCTCTCTGGAAGGTTTGGTTTCTCACTTTGATAGCGTTCTGCCAATGGGGCCTACCATCATATACAATGTGCCATCACGAACCGGCCAAGATATTCCTCCACGTGTCATCAACACTGTAGCACAGAGTCCTAACTTGGCTGGTATCAAGGAGTGTGTTGGAAATGACCGCATTGGACAATATACAGGTAATGGTATTGTAGTGTGGAGTGGGAATGACGATCAGTGCCATGATGCTAGGTGGAGCCATGGGGCTACTGGGGTAATTTCTGTTACAAGCAATATGATTCCTGGCTTGATGCGTGAGCTCATGTTCGGTGGTAAAAACCCTTCACTTAACGCAAAGCTCTTACCTCTGATTGAGTGGCTCTTCCAGGAGCCTAACCCCATTGGCCTTAACACAGCCCTTGCCCAATTGGGGGTCATGAGGCCAGTTTTCAGGTTACCGTATGTACCTCTTCCACTGGCAAAGAGGGTGGAATTTGTTAATCTGGTCAAGGAAATTGGGCGGGAGAACTTTGTTGGAGAAAAGGACGTTAAGGTGCTTGATGACGATGATTTTGTCTTAGTTGGGCGATATTAGTTTCTTTTGTCAATGTTCAGGACTCGCAGCTAGTGTCTTGATTTTGACTCTGCAATTTTAGATTTTCGTTTATAGAATGACAGGTAAAGTCCACCCGTTTGTTTATTAAAAAAGAAACATATGGTACTGGTGATGCCTATGGATATTTGAATATTTGCTTGTTTAGACTGATTTTCCTTGTACTTCGTCATGGACGTTCTTTGGTTTCCACGGAAAGGTGTTCGTTCTTCTGTGTTTTCGGTAGTAGTTAATTTTGTAATTTTGGACCATATCTTTCTTGCATTAGCATGTGTCAGATGAAGCCTTTTCCTTCCAAGTAATAATTAGGATATTGATAAGTTGTTTCTTAAACTTATCAAATAATACATTTAAATTCACAAATGATAAAACTCAAAGGAGAAAAAAAAGTTTACAGAACTTGGTGTTAAAAGAGAGTTTTAAGAAATTTGTCCTACATTTATTTCCCAAATTTTTTTTAATATCTTATATTTAATATGAAATCGAATCTAACTCGCAATTTTTTCCATGTTTTCTACCTTGGATCACTCGAACTAAGATCTTACTCAAAGAAAGCCAATCCTTATGTAGATAATTTTCTGTTACTTTTCCCTTTTTTTCAAAGCCATGCTTTGATTTGATAGTCTTATTGTATCATGGGTTGACATGCACCATTGATGAGCGCCGCTAGAGCATCTAGCTTTCACGCTCCACCAAAGCCTCGAAAACGTGGTCCAAATCACAATCACCGTGCCACCAAATTTCAGACCAGAAATCCATGGACATCTCTTACTCCCACTATTACATTCACTTGTCCCTCGACATTCTTTTTCTGTCTTTTAATCGTAACATTGTTGTATCAATTAGTCACTAGCAATAGATTGAAACATGATTTTAGACTTTTAGCATGCTCTCGTCCCATCCAAGGCTAAGGATTCATAGCTCGACCCACTCATCGCTGCTTTAGAAACCAGATTAAACCAAGACAGTTTAATTAGTGATGAATGTGAATGAACTGGAAACCGGGAAGGAGACGAGAAATAAGAAATTACAAGAGAAATTACAAGAAATTATAGATGTTAACTCAAAAGAAATTTTAGAATCCGAATAGATTAATACTTGTACGACGGCAGGTGGTTGTCCCGGCTTTACAATGGGAGGCCCGTGCGTTCAACAACACAGAGAATAATTGTGATCATAGCTACATTAGCTGTATTTCCAACCATATGTTTGCCGTCAACACCTTCAATGTGGGTGGCTGGAATGGCTTACGGATACGTAAAAGGAATGGTACTGGTCATGGCCGGGGTTTCTGTAGGTGTATCATTACCTTACTTTGTTGGTTCTGTCTTCCACACCAGAATTCAAGTGAGTTTCAAAACTCCATTTCCTACAACTTCTCCTGAGGTTTGAGTCTGTCTAGTTTTTCAACAACAATCAGATTACTGAAATCTCTTGTTGTTATAACGTAGCGGTTGTTAGAGAAATATCCAAAGGAAGCTTCGATACTGAGACTCGCCGGCGAAGGGAACTGGTTTCATCAGTTTCGAACTGTTACGTTGATTAGGATCAGTCCATTACCCTACATTTTGTTTAACTACGCCGCTTGGGCTACCAACGTCCGTTACATTCCTTACTTGATGGGGACTTGGCTGGGGATGTTGCCTGAAGTTTTCATTGCACTCTACAGGTTACAACATCCCACATCATTGATTAAAGTCTTAAACCATAATTTTGTGTAAAACCAACCGTTTGACTTTTTTTTTTTTTTGTAGTGGGATTTTGATACGATCATTTGCAGAGGCGACACAATACAGGAGTCTTACTCCCGAACAGATAATATTCAACGTCTCTGGATTTTGTGCATCAGTGGGGTCTACCATCTTTATCGGCGTCCGCACCAAGAAGAGACTCGACCGGCTACACCAGGAAGTGAGTTAGAGCTTGAACAAGTTTCCAAGAGAAAGCCAATATAGAAGACATAATTCACTGGTTTTTGTTTTTTAAGCTTTGTTTAGTGAAAGGAAAACAATTTGTAACTCCCATTGTGCGTGATGTATAACTGCATGAATATATCTTCTGTACTTTACTAAAAGATTAATCAAGTTTGTGTATGTTTTATATATGAAAATCTGTATTATACATTATTAATGTATATTGGTTTAAAAAACAATAATAAAAGAAAATACAATATTCTAAAACATTTTAATGAAAATATTATATTGGTTTAAATACATGACAGATACTAACAAATTCAAGCGTTCAATATAAAAATAATAATGATTAAAATGTATCATCACATGAGTATAAGATCAAAATTCACCGTTGGGAACCCATGTCCATCCCACGTTTAGTGAAAGTAATTTTTTTTTGAAATATTTCCTGATAATCTAATCAAATCTGCTGCAATGGAGTTGGAAACAAACACGCTAGATGCCTTAGACGTGCGATTACTAGAAATAAAGGGAGAGAAATTTCAAAGGCAAGAGGAAGGAGAAAGGCTCTCTCTCTTCATTGCTGTTTAATTCGTCTACATTCCCTAACTACGTCCTACATTACTTGATTTTTTTCAATCTTCTTCATTTCAATCCTTTCAGCTGCCCAACGGCTACGTCCATCTTGTTTGATGATGACATCTTTTATTTGGATCCAAATGAAATTTTTGATGATGTTAATATTTTAATTTTTTTGAATGATATCAAGCGAGACAGTTTCAACGTTCAATAAACACAAACTAATTATCAGTAATCTCTTATCCGATCTACAACATTTCTGTAACTTTTTTGTTTCGAATTTGAAATCATTTTCTTTGTTTTATATACGCACGCACATGCTTGCGTTTTTCTTGATGTTTCAGTATGAATTCTAGGAAAATGGGGTTGATTTCGGGGATTTTGATGGGGATACTCTTCGGAGTTTCATTGATGTTTGGCTTGCTTCAAATGATGAAGTACCGAAGCAACAAGCGAATCTCAAAGGTAATTTATTTGTTTTCTTTGATTAATTCAGTTTCTTATTCCTTTGCTTAAGTCATCACAATCCGTTGATCTTCGATCTCCTCGTTAATTGTTGCTATTTCCATTGATTGATGAAATGAATTGAAGAGAATTCTAAAGTTATTGAAAAAAGGTAGATGCTTCATTTGGATCGCATCCGTATGAAGCCTGAGTAAGTTCATTTCTATTTTCCCCGTGTTATACTCCAATCCATCAATTCAATGTCATGCTTTCAGCTGTTTGTCTTGAATTTTCCTGTTTTAATTGTCAAGATTTTGTGTTCTTGACAGTGTACTTAAAAGTTTGCCTTATAGGGCTTTGAATCATAAGAGTTTTCTTTAAGAGATATTGTACGTTTATGAAGAGCATTAAGGCAGTTGTCTGTTATCAATAGGAGCCCAATGAATATATTTGATTTACCACCTAGACCAACCTGGCCAAAAGGTGTTGTGTTTTGAACGGAGTGTAAGGAATAGCTTTATTGCACAGTGTAGAGATCGACTCATTAAACAACCTGCATTTGTTATCAGTAGATATACTTGGTTGTTTGGTTGAAGTTTGAGTATTTCTTGAAGGAACTGTGTCAGCAGAAGCATCCTCGAGGAGAAGGAATTATTTTTTACCAAGTTAATTTAGAATATGATTACATGCGGTCGGCAGTAATTACTAATTATAAACTAATTAAGCATTATAAGGTGGTTTTACAATATCTTTTTTTTATGCCAAATTCTGAACAATTTTCTCATCAATTGTCTACATTCATTATACATTAAGAGTTTGATGCAAAAAATATGCGGGAAAAGCATATGTCCCTGCCTTTTCAGTTAGGTAATGGGTTGCACTTTAGTTCGTCTTAATGGAAACGGAACTTTTCATTAGGGTAATTTAGATCTTCTGATTTGGTCAATTTTAAACTTTTGATTGCATTAGTCTTTTTAAATGCTTATTAACCTTTATATTTGTCTTATTTGTCAGGCAATTGATATAAGAACTCTTGGGTCTCTCAGTAGAGATGATCTTAGGAAAATCTGTGGTGATAATTATCCTGAATGGATATCATTCCCTGTCTATGAACAGGTATATGTAATGCTGTTAGATTAATTGGTACTTTTAGCCTTTTTAGGCTACTATGATTGTTAGTAAGTTTCCACGCACTTGATTCAACTTGTTGAGACCAAACTTCTCTTGATTACATCTTCAAAGAATAGATACATCTGTATGTGTTGGTATAGAAAAATGTGCTCCCGTTTTCTTTATTAAGATTTCATGCAATGTATTTGCTTACAGTCACACTATGTTGGTTCTTTTAGGCAAAATGGTTGAACAAGCAATTGAGCAAATTATGGCCTTTTGTTGCAGAGGTACGTTACTTGTTATTCTTGTATCTTGTTGCTATAAGTTTCAGAGTATTTACTATGCAAGTAAAAGGAACTATCAATATGGCTTTCATGTAAAGGTTTTCCATCATAGCAGATTAGATTTAGGCACTTCGTTCTGTACCTATGGTGTTTTCTGAAGTGAAAATAATGACAATGCTCTATACGCGGCTTGTAATTAAATATTCTTTTATAGTGGAAAAACGGAATTGAATTTTGAAAGGTAAATGAATGGAAGAGTTAAAAACCTCTGATATGTTTAAATGGCTTCGCCGTGATGAGTTTTGAGCCAAATATTGTTTAACTTGTTTATTTTCAGGCAGCATCAGCTGTTATCAAAGAATCCGTTGAACCGATCTTGGAAGAATACCGACCTACAGGAGTTAATTCACTGAAGTTCAGCAAATTGTCCCTTGGAACTGTAGCTCCGAAGATTGAAGGTATAAATCTACGGATTTTTCTTGGTGTAACTTCATCTTCTATCAAGGAGATCCATTTACAATTGTTATGGCCGTCTTTCAACCAGTGCTGCTTTTCATGTTATTAATCCCAAGGATTCATTTATACATGTTATGTAAATGTATGCCGCATATCTATATATGTCCTTTTAAGCATTCCTACCTGCCTGGTTACTTATGGAAAATGCAGGTATTCGTGTGCAGAGCGTTAAGAAAGGTCAAGTCACGATGGATATTGATTTTCGGTGGGGTGGTGATCCAAATATCGTTATAGAGGTTGATACTCCTGTTGCTTCAATACCAATTCAGGTTGGGGCATTAACAACTTTCAAACTTGTCATGCACAACCTTTCAAACTTGTCATGCACAACCTTTCAAACACTATAGCATACGATGTTATTTTTGCCATCTTTATATTTTGAATCTTATGAGATGGTACTTTTGTGGCTTCCTGTTATCGCTTTCCTCATTATGCAGTTGAAGGATTTTCAGTTTTTCTCCAATGTTCGAATCATTTTCCAACTTACTGTTGAGATGCCTTGTATTTCAGCACTCGTCGTGGCTCTTCTTTCTGAGGTAACAATAAGTAATTTCTGAATGGCTTCGATTTGTATAGATGTTTTGGTTTAACTAACTTTCCAGGATGTTCCACAAAAACATTTTATTGTGCAATAGACGGCACATGTGGCTTGCTTTGTTGTAAGATTGTCTTGAATCTGGAGAAGAATAAGTTCTGAAAGAGAAGTGGTTATATATAGTTTTTACTGAAGTGTATAGGTGATTCCTATACATGAAGATGTCCAGCGTTGTAGGTGTCCTTTTTGCTTGCTAGCCCCAAAATTTATATGTTTTCATTCTATTTCTGCTATGAAATGCTATTTATAAGTGGCTTTAATCAAAATTCCGAAGAATGAAGTCGTATAGTTTTTGTGGAAATCGCTGATTCTTTCATAAACCCTATCAGCCAAAACCTAGAATTGATTACACTCTGAAGGCTGTTGGTGGAAGCTTAACCGGAATTCCTGGAATTTCAGACATTATGGATGTAAGTTTTTTGGTGCTTATTTTTACTTCTTTGAAATATGTTAGTCCAGTGATATTTCATTCTTAATTTCGTAGATACACTCATTCATTTTGCTGACCAGTTTGGTCATATTTTGTAGGATATCGTGGAGTCAATTCTCACAGACACTCTTCAGTGGCCGCACAGAATTGTTGTTCCAATGGGTGGTACAGAAGTTGATACAAGGTAATCCCAAAAAAAGAATCATCAAATTTTATAATGTTTTTAATTTTTGAATGTCGATACTTTTCCGTTTGTCGGATGAATGTCACTTCTTTCGTTATGCAGTGAACTAGAGCTTAAACCAGAGGGAATGCTGAAAGTTACGGTAGTGAAAGCCAACGATTTAAAGAACAAGGAGGTGATTGGAAAATCTGATCCTTATGTGGTTGTGCACATTCGTCCTCGCTTCAAATTTAAAACAAAAGTCGTCGATAACAACCTGAATCCTGTTTGGAACGAAACCTTTGAGTTAATTGCAGAAGACCGAGAGACACAATCACTCACTGTAGAGGTTCTGAACCACCCTTTCTTTTCCTCCTTTTATATTGAATATCAACGTTGGAAATTTCTAATTTTTTTAATACTCTTGAAAGGATTACGTTTTACCTTGAACACATTTTTGTCTCATTTCTCTTGAAATATCCCGACATATGCATCTCCGGATATAGATATTGAAATATGATCCTCTATGGAAATAAATACACAGAAAAACTTCATTGAACATATCCAATATGAACCTTTTTTTTCTGAATTGCACATGCTTATGTAGGATACATATCTGTGTGGACTTCACAAGATTTCTTTTCCGTCTGTTTTGTTTATGTATGCTTGCATACTTACTACCATCAATTTATGCAACATTCGTTATGGCTTCAAACAGGTTTTCGACGAGGATATTGGGCAAGACGGGAGATTAGGAATTGCAAAGCTTCGTTTGAGTGAGCTGGAACCAGAGAAACCCATGGAGGTTGACCTGAGGCTTCTGGCTTCACTTGATACACTTAAAGTAAAAGACAAGAAGGACAGAGGAACTTGTACCCTTAAGGTAGATATTTTGTTTTGGACTTTGCTTTGATGTCATTTTAACTAATTGTATCTGTTTTGTACTTTTAGCTTTTGTACCATCTGTTTAGCAAGGAGGAACAGGCGGAGGCGGGGGAAGAAGAGAATAGAATCCTAGAAGCCAAAAAGGAGTTGAAAGAGGCTGGAGCTATCCAAAGCACAACGGCTGCAGACGATGCAACAGCGACCGCACCGGGTGGTTCTGGTGGGATCATGGGGAGTTTTGGCAGTGGACTGAGTAAAGCAGGGAAGTTCATGGGCAGGACAATAACTGGGCAATCTAGTAGAAGAAGTAACTCAAATGCTTCAGTTTACTCGACTAAGTGATTCAAATGCTTCTTCATTGTTTGGTCTTTAATTAAATAATTCGATTATTTTATGATTTTACTCTTGATTTTTTTCTCATTTATCATTCATTTTAAATTTATTTTTTTTACCAAATTATTTTTATTAATATATACGTTCTTCAATTATTTTAGAATATATATGTAACTTTAATTTCTCTTCTATTAATATATTTTTATTTTTTTAATGTAACCTATAAACTTTATTTTTATTTAATTTAATCATCCAATTGTATTTTTTACCAATTCTTTTCTTCAATCAATTTATTAATTTTTTATACTCATGTTCATAATTTATCCTCAAAATATCTTATTTAAAATATAATATTATAAATATATATATAATTTTAAATCATATCCAATTTTATAAATACATTAATAATTTCACTAAACAACAAAAGACAAAGAATTAATTTTATAGTTGATGTAAATCTCAATCTTACATTATCCTTTATCGTAATAATACATGTCGTTTTCAACCAATTCATATTAAATAAAATTCAACTCATGCAACTATTATAATATACTACGCGACATTCTAACAATATTTCAACACCTCAAAATCGTGATATGCGTCATAAAAAATTCTTTGATAAATTCTCATAGAATTTAAACTCTTTATCTTAAAAAATAAATCTAAAATTATTTTATTAATATATCATAATTTAACTTACGCACTTAAAATGTGTTTTAAATTGAAATTTGCACTAATATCAATTATGAAATTAATAACTAAACTAACAAACAAATGTGATTAAATTAAAATTGACTTTACAGATTTAATTAAAATATTTAAAATTTAATAATAAATTTAAATTTCACACTATCATTTAATGAGGTTCAATGCAATTAAACTTTAAGAATATAAGTACTAAACGTATGATGTTAATCATTTTTACTATATTTATCAATTACTTGCTTAACAATCAACACAAATACTCAAAAAAAGGTGGGAAAAGTCAAACACAAAGGAGAGTCAACTTTAGGGCCTGTTTGTGTGAGGGATTTCATTTTCCTCAAAACACTTTCTCTATTTTCAAACGGGTGGTTGGGGAAAATCAGTTACGGTGAATGGAAATCAAACTACAGTTAAAAGGAAAATATACTCAAATCTCGTAAAATAATTTACCGAAAAAACGAAGCATTGGAAAATTTGGTTTCAAAAGTTTATCCAAAGTTAAAACTTTTTGCTTTAATGTGATGTTAAATTGTTATGCACTTAGATAATGTTGTTGTTTTAGTTTATTGTAGTCTTAATTGTGTTTATGTAGTGTATTACTAATACAATTAAATATCAATGTTTAATGTTATATAATACTGTATCAACATTTGTTCCTTTTTAATGTAGGTATAAAAATATATTTTTATGGAAACATATTTTTTAAAAAGATTAAATCAATTGAATTCTAAGTATAAAAAAATTATTTGCAAGTTAAAGTATTAAAAATAACGTTAAAAATGTCATTGAATAAGAACCATTGAATACAATAATGAGTGGTATTAGATTTTAATTTGATGTACTTATAAAAATAAAATATTATAATATATATATATATAATTTTGTAAATTTGTTTATATAAAAATTAACTAAATAATATGCGATTAAATAATTATAATGTATGTTCATTTCATTGAAAAAATAAAAAATCAATTCCAGTAAAAATTACCAACAACGTAAAATAAATTACACAACATCATTCAAATACCAAAACATATTTTTCAAAATTCATTTTTTAAAAATTATAATTCATTTTTTAGAATTTCTTTTTCAAAAACTAGTTACAATGAAACAAATCCTTAGGGTGCTTTTGGTCCATGGAATGTAAGATTACCGACGGAAATATGATTACTAGAATGTTGTATTTTGTCTTTGGTTCGTTTAGCAGGAATGTAAGATTACAATGTTTACTTGAATGAATAAAAGATTATTAGAATGTATATTTTACCAAATTGTCTTTATTATATATTTATTTTTTAATAAGTTGAATTCTACTATAATATTACTATAATTAATTTATATATTTTCTTTAAAAAAGTTTAAATTCATAAAATTTATATAATTTTTTTATAAAATTAAAAAGATAAATATGTTTAATGAAATGATAAATTTTTATTTTAATCTCTTAACTTTATATAAAATTTTAATTATGGATTTTTTTAAATCTAAAATAGTTTAAGGATAAATTTACAATTTAACCTTGATTTTTTTTTATTCAACGACAAAAGAATGATATTTTAAAAAAAAAATTAAAAGCATTTTTAGTTTAAAACGCCGAGAATGTAACAATACCTAAAAAAATTATGATAATCACATTTTTGATAATTTACTCTCAAAATATCACTGTTGAAAATAACTTATTACCAAAAATTAAAAATATTTGTCAATTAAAAGAAAGAATGAAATTTCATTCACTCAATAATATTAGATACTCTGAACCAAACGCCCCTTAATAAACTTGGTAGCTAAGGAATCGTACGCGAATGATTCGTCGGTGGTGACAAATACTTGCCCGAAGTCCGGATTCCAAACAGCGGGCGAGTTAAGAGTTTTGATCAAACACTCGAAGTCAATATCTAAACGTAATACCACCATACGACATCCTTTGATCTAAAAGATCCAACGGTTGTCCGATGTCGATGAAGCTGTATGTTCCCCAGATTTAAGATTTTAGATACGATTATTTTAAACACACAAAATTTTCAGTATTATCTTTTAGCTGAATCAGATAGCTTGATAGGTTTTCACGTCTCGCTTGGCCAATCGATCATACCGAAGTGTTAGAGAAACTAGCTTCGATGTCCGGCGGAGGTGGCGACGCGCCACCGGCACTCACTGCCAATGGTGGCGAATTCCTTCTTTCCTTACTGCAAAAGCCTCATTCAAAGCAACAACAACATTCTCCATCACTGTCTAGTGTTACTGCCATGCTCATACCTCAACCGCAACAACAGCAGCAGCCGCTGCCCTTAGATCCTGCCGTTGCAGCTGTTGGGCGCGCACTCCCTTTGCCGCCATCTTGGCCGTCGAACGGACGTGATCTCCAGACTCCGCGGTCGCAAACAAACCCTCCGCCTTTGGCGCTTAATTTTCTAGGGTTTCCCTCTTCATCGGGAAACCAATTAGTCGGTAATCAAGGACCTTTAAACGTTGACTTGAGAAGGTCGGGGTTTCCAGGTGTTGATAATAATAACAGTCACGTAATCCAGCAGAAAAAACTCCTCTTTGGTTCTTTTCCTAGTGATATTCAAATCCTGCAGAAGCGCGAGGGTTTACTTGATGGGAATTTTTGCTTGAAACACCGAAGTTGGATCTATCGGTCTCGGAACAGCAATCGGTTTCAATGCTTAATTCCAATCCAAATTCGAGTCCATATGCCTTTCAACATCAAAATTCTGTTGAAAGAGGAAAGCAACGGCAGAATGTTGGGAATTACAGGCCTCCCTCATCAATGGAAACTATAAGAGCGCCTCCAGGGTTTTCAGGGAAGCCTAGAGGAGGAGGGAGCCGGGATTTAGGAAGTAGGAGGAAGCATGTTGAGGACAATGTAGATAAACTAAAAGCTGAATACAGTCATTTGAGTGGTGACAATGAGATGTTACTTCGTGAACAGCTTGATATTGAAGAGTTTCTTTTGGAATCGAGTAGGGTTAGTTATAGAGAAGGGTTTTCAGTGCGTGATAAGTTTAAGGGGGAAGATGGTGGCCAAGTGGATAAAGTTGGGGAAAAGCTTGTTGATTCCTTGTTGATTGAGGAAGAATCTGATGATAAGAATGATAAGAAGCAACATGGTCGTGAGAAGGTAAAACTTTCCCCAGCATAATTTTACTTTTATTACCTTGAAGCCATCACAATGATTTGTGAAGCTCTGAGAGTTCAGAGACTTAACGATTATGGAGTAGCCATCCAGGTGTGGATTTTAGAAAGAGATTCAACAGACACAATTATTTTTGGGTACTATATGCTTAATAGATCACTTATTTATCTTATCAAAAAAAATAGATCACTTATTTAGTTTGTAAAATTAGTTTCCAATGCTTTGCATCATAAGTTCAAATGGTGTCCAAATGTACTCTAGTTTAAATTTGGTATTGACTTTTGATTTTCATATCAGGAATCCAGAATAGATAACAGAGGCCAAAGGTTACTCAGCCAGAGAGTTAGAATGCTGAAAAGACAGATGCCGTGTTGTGGTGACATTCACAGGCTAAATGCACCTTTGCTTGCTATTTATGAGTCACTTATACCGCCTGAGGAGGAAAGAACTAAGCAGAAACAGATATTGGCATTACTTGAGAAACTAGTTTGCAAAGAATGGCCAAAAGCACAGTTATTTCTTTATGGATCATGTGCCAACTCTTTCGGGGTTTCTAAAAGTGACATTGATGTTTGTCTTGCATTTAATGAGGAAATTAACGACAAAGCTGAAGTCTTGTTAAAGTTGGCAGATATTTTGCAGTCAGATAATCTTCAGAATGTACAGGTTGGTTATATTGCTAACTCCTTTAAAATTTAACGCAAACAACTATAAGTGAGATCTTACCTCATGATTTTTCCCTTTTAAATTGGTATTAAGATAGTTTCCTAGATTTTCAGTATGTTCTATTAATGTTCTCAATTTGCTAATTTGGCTTTCTTTAACTGATCAGTTTTCTAATTTATTTTATTTATATCCGCTGCTTATGGCTTTTTTTAAAACTTGATTGTTTTATTACTTTTCTGCTTTTCTAGGTGGATGTTAATATAAGTTGAGAATATTGTTCCAAATTTGAATAAGTACATGCACCCTAAAAAGTCTTTAATTTATACCCTTTATTCATTATCTGATTTATATTAGTTTTTGAAGATAGGTTCAGTATTCTTTGTTATCTTTGTGTTATATTTCCATTAAACTCTTCCTTTTTGTTGTCCTTTCCTGCTACTATGTTTTTATGAAGTTTGTACAGATTCTCCTTAAGTGTAGACTAACACTTACACAGAAAATAGAGTATAACTTACCATTTGCCTCCTGTGCAGGCATTGACTCGTGCTAGAGTCCCCATAGTAAAGCTTATGGATCCAACAACTGGAATTTCCTGTGACATTTGCATAAACAATGTTTTGGCTGTAATAAATACTAAGCTTCTACGGGATTATGCAAAGATAGATGCCAGAGTACGACAGTTAGCTTTTATTGTGAAACATTGGGCCAAGTCCAGAGGGGTAAATGAAACTTATCGAGGAACTTTATCCAGCTATGCGTAAGTTATTTACAACTATAATTCTATTCCAATAATCAGCAATGTAATTCTTGTGCAGCAAATTCCAATTGGTGCTAGTGGCTAGGCTGTTTAGCCTGCTTTGGAGTGTAAGCATAGATAAAACTACAAGCTAATGACGGTCACTGTAGTTAGGATTTGTGCATCTAGAAAAGAGTAGGAAACATTTTTGCTTGTGCTCAAGTTTTGTCTTTAATTAGCATTTTCTTTGCAGGTATGTTTTGATGTGCATCCATTTCTTACAGCAACGTAGACCTGCTATCCTTCCATGCTTGCAGGTGCGTAGGATTTCTTGCTTCCCATATCTGCTATTTCATATGGCTCATTTATGTTATTTCTTGGTGCAAAAACTTATGGAACTCAGTAATTTGAATTTTTATCTACCTTTACTAGGGGTGAGCAAAACTTAATGGAATTTAATAATTTGATATCTATTTGTTGCGTCGCCATTTTCAATTGCATAATATAATGAAAGTGTGGCAGACAATGAGAGTTATATAATGTAACTAGTGGAAAAGTCTGTATGATTGTTTAATATGTTTTCATGACAAATCTTACGGTTATTAATTAGCATGTGGTTAGTTCCATGTTGGATCTATCACAGCCTCTATTCCTTTGCGTGAAACATTTAATGAGAAGCTTTGTTTTTCTATTTCTTTTTACTTGCCAAGTACTGTGATTGAATGTTGTTGGGTTAACATTTGAATTTTGCTTTTTTTTCTAATTCTCTTTCAGGGGATGGAGAAAACCTACAGTATCACTGTGGATAATATTGAGTGTGCTTACTTTGACAAAGTTGAACAACTTAGCAACTTTGGCTCTCCTAACAAGGAAACTGTTGCTCAACTGGTGTGGGGATTCTTTAACTATTGGGCGTATGGTCACGATTATGCAAATTCAGTAATATCTGTTCGCACAGGAAGCATAATCAGGTGAGATAGAGATTCTCTCGACAATTGCTGAACATGCAAGTGCAAGTTAATTGCATGAATTTATGTCCCCATCTTATGCTAGATGCCTTGCCGTTCTGGTTCTTTCAGTTCTAGAAATTCGAGAGTTCTACAATATTTGGGCAGGATGAAACATGTTTCTAATCTTTTAGAATTGCTCGTAATTTTTGTGTGTGTGTGTTTTGGGGGTGGGGGGAGGGATTAGATTCAAATCTCATTTATGAAATTTCTTTGTACAGTAAGCAAGAGAAAGACTGGACAAGGAGAGTTGGAAATGATCGGCATTTAATCTGCATAGAGGATCCGTTCGAGATTTCTCATGACCTTGGACGAGTAGTGGACAAGTTCAGCATTAGAGTTCTAAGAGAGGAGTTTGAACGAGCTGCTCATATCACACAGTATGATCCAAATCCTTGTGTAAAACTCTTTGAACCTTATGTTCATAGTTAGCTAAAATCTCTTGCCTTGACCAAGTGTGCCCAATTTTGCTTGGGCTATAGTTTGTATTTAGGGCGCCTGGGTTTGTTCATTCCCCATAAATGCAAAGAGATATCGGGTTTATGTAACTTTTTTCTTTTTCTTTTTAGATTTCTAGTTTCTTTATAATCAATTTACATTACATTATAATTGTATTATGGTATTAGTTCAAGAAACAATTCAGAGAAGATAATGTTATGGTATTAATTGCATATATTACATATCCGTAATTAATGGTGTACCATGCCACATCAGTAGAATCAGTAATTAATGATGTATAATTCCACTCAATCTTGAGAAGAGGTGGAGTGAATCTGATGGAAGAGACGAAGAAGCCAAATCTTATGAAGCATACCGAGTGTAACGCGAAAGACAAAATGTAGAACCCTATCTTATAAAGTTAAATTAGTTTTACACTAATACGACGAGTCATATTCTTATAAATGGAATTTTCCTCATAAATATATAAAGCAATAACAAAAACAATTCCATTGTAGAAGATGACGGCCCATCTATCAAACAATCTCCTCCGGCATTCTATCACCAGCTAATTTTGGAAAGTCCTTTTGCAGCAATCTGGGTGAGAACAATGCTATCAGCAAAGGGTTCTTTCTCAGGCAGGAAACGAAATCATCTCGGCTGATTCTCCCATCATTGTCCGTATCAAATAGGTTGAATAGCCCATTGACCTACATGAACCCATCGGTGCATATTTCGGTCACAAAATGACACCCAAAAATTTACTTATTGCATAACCAATCTATACACTTCTCTTATTTACCTGGTCTTCATTCAGGTCTGGAATTGCCTGTCGAAGGATGTCTGCCAACTGTTCCAAAAGAAATTAGAAACAAAAGAGCTTTTAAGGTACTCTTCTGGGCACAAGGCACAAAGTATAAAAGCAAGCAAGAAAGAGCAGCATACTTCTTCATACAGTAGTTATCTCCCCTCACATCACATTCGGCAAATGCCAGTTCGCAGGCTTGCATGAATAGTGGTTGCTTCATGACATGAGCTACTCCGAATAAGAACTGCCACGAAGAAAAATAAACCAGTATAGTAAGCCCCCAAATAAGCAATGTTTATTCCTTCTCTTGGTCCAAACTAAGCTATTTGAGTGGCTAAAAATTACCAAGTGAAGTTAGTTTATTCTTCCTAATTCATGTATCCTACTAAACGTAGCATCAAGGCAATATGGTAGCAGTAGTGGCAATGACGAAGAGAAGGAGGTGATGAGTCCAACCATAACTTGCAGGGGAAAGGTAGTGAGTCCAAAGGCATTCACAACTTCATAGTAGATCAGAGCAGTATGATTTTCCGTGAATATGTTGCCATCGACATGGTCAGGCAGAAACATGCTATAGCGTGATGCTAACATGCAAAAATTAAACAGAAGTAGACAATTCGAGGGAGGTAGTAACCGGAAGTAGAACTTACCTGCTTAAATGTAATCGATCCATTCTTCTCCACATCTAGGAACCCAAAAATCTGTACGAGGAAATAATCACAATACAATCAAAAGGAAAAGGTGGCAAAACTAAGCAAACAAGATGAAAGTGTTCATAGTTAATCAGTTCTCAAATATCAATAGACAGGGGTAAGGGAAACTGACCTCTTCAGAAAGTTTACATGCCTTTAATCGTAGAACCCTCAAAAAGTCGTTAAGTTTAACGCAACCGCTGCAAGAAGAGATGATTTGAAACATAAAAAATTACTAAAAAAGAAAGGAGTAAACATCTTTCTGCTTCCACTACAAGTCTAGATCTGCTACATTAGCAATACCTAGTGTCAGGGTTCATTGAAAGAAACTTATCAAGAAAGTCCACAGCCTCCAAGCTGCTTATCTGAAACAGCTGCATAATGATATTAAATCGTTTACCAAGTCGGAAACTGAATTGACGAAAAATGTAGGGAGAAAGCAACTTCATAGAAACCAATGTGGACAATGTTAAATCAAGTTTTTCATAGAAGACAAAGAGAATGAGGTATGTTTCAAGAGAGAAGAGTTTCAGTGCCCGACTCACTGATTCAATCCTGGCCATTTCAACCATATAATTCCAGGGTCTTCCCTGCAAAATTTATGCTAAAAAACTATTAACACGAACTATAAAAAGACAGTTGAATTCAAAGCTCAATATAGAATGAAAACAAATAGATATTCAGATGAAGCACAAGTTCATAAAAAACCATTGAGAGAAGCACATACTTGTTGTACTTCAGCAGCTTTCATGAGGAGCATTAAATCCCCATAGGAATGAGATGTTTGAACAACATTCAGAGCACTTGCCATAGCTTGACGAGTCTGCCAACACACATATGAACTAATCAATAATCTAAAAAACCCAACACTACAGAAAAAAAAAACATACATTACAGACTACTTTAACGAATCTATACATTGGATTTGAGCTCTTTAAAAACTAAAAATACACACCAAGGGCGAAACGAAGTAACAACTACAAATGACAAGTATAGACTCACCCTCTCAGCAAAGTGGACAGGACTTTGTATTTTATTGTTTGGGGGCATAATGACAGGGAGATATTCTACCTGTCAATTAAGAAAAAACGTGAAATCGATTTTTTTTAAAAAAAGTGAAATCTGCTGGACTTTGGAATACAACATTGAAACTTTGAATTGAATGAGCTAGATAACGGACCTCCTTAAAATTATGAAACTGAGTAAACATCCTAAACATGAGCTTAGCCAAAGAAATAAGCCCCCTAAACAATCAAGACCAAAAGTAATTAGCAAGTGCGAGGAAAAGAAAAAAGAACATTAGAGACCAAAGAAATCAAGTCCTACCAAGATTGATCAAAGGGTACATGAGGATAACGAACAATAATGGGTTGAACCGGATGACCCGGGATGAATGCACCAAGTTGAAATGACATAAGGACCTTTCCATTAGTTGTGGTTCCCTCTGGAAACAGTAACACTCGAGGAAATTTATCACATGCAGCCCTTCTCTGTATTCATATCTTTGAAAGCACGCTTCTGTATCAGATAGCTAATAAATTGATAAAGAAACCTATGGAATTATTTCTTTAGACTTAGCTAAGGCCTAAGGGTGTGTTCGAGAAAGCACTAAACATTTTCAAATAAAAAAGTTGAAACATTTAACTATTTTTTTAATTGTGTTTGATAAGGGTACTAAACTTCTACTTAATGCAAAATTTTCAACGGAAATATGTTTTTTCTTGAAAATATTAAGTTTATTTTATTTTCTTAAAAAATTATTTAAATAAATTATCTCATATTTTAAATAAAATAAAATATTCAAATGGTTATTATTTTTTATCCAAAATTATTCTAAATTTAATTTTTCAGTTTACCAAACAATGCTTTAGACTTTAAACATTTGTAAAGCTTCATTTCCTCAACCCAAGTTTTGAAACGAGAAGGTCAACAACCCAAAACACAGATGTTAGAGAAACTTTCTACCTTTATTTCATGTACCGCATTCTTTTCAGATGCAGGTGAGAATCTATTGACATATATAACCTATAATCCATAAAAAGAACAGCTTTAGTGCACGAAAACAGAAACTTCGTAAGAAGACAACTAGGATTAAGATTGTACATTACCTGCACTGCTCTAATTATAGTTCCGACAAAGGGCATTGAATCATGGGACTCTGATTCAACGATTGTCGGAAATAATTCATAGAAATAGAATATGGGTTCATGATTCGATACAACAATTGGAGCAATCTCCCTTGGAGCTGATTTTCTTTTTTTTTCTAATCCACTGATAGCAACAATAAAATATTTATATAAAAATTATTTATATACTAGCTCATATTGAAATTACTTGCGATAACGGGAAGATTAATATGTTATTCAGCACCGTAAATAAAAAGGGCATGTGATACTACGCCCATGACTGTAGAATTATTAGACATCCGTCGAAGCATTTTTCTGATAATCAGTTGCTTGACACATTTCTTTATACAGAGATACCAAAACAGTTGAGCCCCAACTGAATGATCCGACAACTCGAAAATCGACGAGTTGACGCAACCACATTCAATGAATTTGGTTGGGAGATTTATCGGGCATCAAGATCCCTCCTATGAGTCGTAATATGCAAGTCCGGACAAATATTTTAGCATCTTCCTCGGAACAGACGTCGCTCAACTGTTTAAAGTTTATAACCAATCATGATAACGATATTCGACCACAGTTGAAATTAGACAGGATACGTCCAAGATTCTCCTCGCATAAAGAATGTCAATTACCATCTGTCACACCAGAAATGACATCCCAATCTACCGAAAGCTCCGATGTAAGGAAACATCCTCCAGCGTAATAGTGCACTCCCTACACGATAAATGAAATGTGTATGTCTCTGGTCTCCACCTCTCGATCAGTGCAGAAATAAAGTTGGATTCAAGGTTACAATGCCATTCATATCTAACTATGTAATCAAATTCAGCCTCGCCTAAATACGTCCAAACAAGATTCGATATCTTTAACTTAGTGTTACGAATAAATGGATCTAATATACAATCACTCATCTAATTAAATAAATAGTATACAAATTAATACTAAAAAAACAAAACATTCAAAATAATTAACATAACACAATTTCAAATTGTTACCGAATTTACAAAATTACTCGAGATATGATTCATATCTAAATGCATCAACCCACATTCTATTTTATAACTGCAAAACATAAAAAAAATTAACATAGTCAAATATAATAAATTAATACAATATTTAATGATTATAATATAATAAAAAATAATTTTACCTTTTAAAAACAATAACATAATCCACTTGATACTTGTTAGAAGGAATGATAAAAGTAAGAAGGAGAGTGTTTTTTTTGTTGTGGTTTGAGAGTTGTATGAGGTGATAATTAATGGAGCGACAGACGGTTGGGGGTATTTATGGAAGGCGCGGATCATGTCAGTTTTCCTGTAAAGGCGCGAGTGGTGATTCGTGCATTTTTTGCGTGGCGCCAGCTCGGACGAAAACCTAGGGATGCACGAATCTTCCGTCCATGTCAGCAAATAGTTATTAGATCGGAAAAATTTGATCAATGGATGTCTGACAGGTAATTATTAATTATTTAGGGGAGGGATTTTAGAATTTGAAAGCGAAAACTGCTTGTTTTTTTATTTATCTTTATTTATTTATTTGGTGTAAATATTTGAGCCGGACGAGAAGAAATTCTCATGTCCCATTTTGAGGAGAATTTGTAGGGCCCTATCCTAATTTTTATTTTGCTAAGCCCACCGCTAAAAAACATACTTTCTTACTATTACGAGATTCATTTGAGTATGAAATTCAATCCTGGAAGTATATTTACTACTCAGGTTTCGATATATATATATATATATATATATATATATATATATATATATGGACGAGATCTAATTATATAATGTAAAATTTTTTAATTTTACACTTTTCATGATAATTTGATAAAGAAAATTAAAGATTGAGATGAAAGGAAATGTAAAAAATTTCATTGAAAAAATAAAAAATTAATCTAAATCTTTAATTTTCCTTATCTAACACTAATAAAAAGGATATAGAAGCAACAAATTTTATAATAAGTGTACGTGGATCCTAATTAACTAGCCAACCAACCAACTAACTAAATAACTACAAATATATATATATATATATATATATATATATTCATTTATATTATAAAAAATAAATAAATCCATATATTTGATAAAAATTATTGTATTTTATACTATCCGTATTCGAATAGTTTAATTTTTGAATTTATTAAAAATTTATATTTAAAATTATTTCAAGTCAGTCAGATTAATTTAGGTTAATTAAAAGAAAATCTTGTAATGTATCTTTAATTATATCAATTATTATCTATTTTATAAAATATATTTTTAGAAAGATACATATTTAAATGATAAAAAATTACTTTAAATAAAAAATATTATTATTATTATGAAATAATTCTGAAAGAATAAAATTTTTATAAATAAGAATAAATTGATTAGGTTATATTTCATCGATTATGCTAATTGCAGCTAATAAGCTAATTTCATATTTTGGTACATTAATGAAAGTGGGAAATGGTTGTAATATTGTGTTTGAAAAAAAGAAATCCCTAAATAATTCACTCAATCAATTATTTTTCGGACTAGGGTGTTTGGAACATTAACTTGGAAAAGATCCCAAGATTACTGCATGTCTTCACCCCATTTCTTTCGAACATTTCGAATCATGCAAAAAAAATACAAAAATTAGAGAAAAATTATAGCTTCTGGAATCAAGACGTTGCAACCATTTTTATAACGGTTTTGAGCGGGAACCATTAATCCGAGCCAAAATCATTAGTATAAATAGGCTTCCATTCAATATCATTAAACACACGAAGATTAAGCAAGCAAAGTCATCACTAAGATCTTGAAAGAATGTAAGGAATGAAAGCTTGCCATCATTGGAGGGAAACACGTTTTGGGTGAGTCTGCTTTTTCCCTACATTTTTGGTTTGAATAAGTCTTGGTTCAGGTATTTTTGGCCGATGATTTGGGTGTTTGGGTAGTATTTTGTAGGTTTAAGGTTAGGAAAGTTTGGTTTTGGGTTTGAAGGATAGTGTGTTGTTTTTTGTGTTCTTGAAATTTTAAGGGAAAAAGTTGATTTTGATCTTTAAGAAACAAGTTGGATTTGTTTTTGGGTGTTGTTAGAGGATCAAAATGGGTTTTAGAGGATGAGCATTTGATATTTCTTAGGAAATATGGGTGTTCTTAGGAATTAGCTAAGCGTGGCGTGGTGATTCGAGACTCATGCTTGTGTCTGTTTTATAGAAAAGAGCCTGAATCCACTGATCATCTTTTTTGTCACTGTTTGATGGTTTGGCCATTGTGGCAAAGGTGGTTTTCAATTTGGAATTTGCATTTCGTTTGTCCATGTAGTTTTGGTACTTTTCGTCTTTGTTGGAATGGTATTTCATTGTCTAAAGTTGGCAGGAAAGTGTGGAGTATTGAGTTATTTGGGTTCATCCGGTCCATTTGGTTAGCCAGAAATAATGCCATGTTAAATTAGAAAACCTCATGCTTAAATCATATTTTTGAGGTTGTTATGGTTAACATTTGGTTCAGGTACAGCTCTATTAGTCCTAAGTTCATTGCTTCGTGCAAGATTTCATTTCTAGCTCGGATGAGATTATTCAGATTAGATAGTTGGATTATTCGTGTTGAATGATGGTGTCGTGGAGTGTGTATTTTGTTGTCTGGTGTAAGTTATTGCTTGTGGTATTATGAGGTTGATGGTTTCTTTCATATCGAGAATCTCTGAGTGCGTGCTTATTGGTCGCCGGGATGGTCCCAGTTTCTATGGTGTGATGTTACAAATTGTTTTGTTTATGTGTCAGTACTTAGTGTGTTTTTACTCTTCGTGCTGGCCATGTGTATTACCGGCTGCTGCTGATTCCTTTGTGTTGAAAGTTTGTCTTTTATTCTGTTTATGTATGTCCCCTGCGATTGTTCTTTCTATTACACTCCAATGTGCACTCTTTTTCCTACAATTAGAATTAGAGAGGTTTTTTAATGAGACCTTTAAGGGGCGTTTGGTTCATAGAATGTAACATTACCTCCGATAATAAGATTATCGAAATGTTACATTACCTTACACATTACTGGGAATGTTACATTATTGTGTTTGGTTTGTTTGACAGGAATGTATGATTACAGTGTTTGGTTAAAGAAATAAAAGATTATTGGAATTCATTTTTTACTAAATTGTCCTTATGATATTTTTTAACAAGTTGAATTCCAAATATTCAAATGAAAATATTTATATAAAAATTCATAGAAAATATATTATTGTATTATTTTCAATTTATATATATTTTTTATTAAATTTAAATTCATAAAATTTATATAATTTTTTTTACAAAATTTAAAAGATAAATGGGTAGATTAAAAGAGTAAATATACCATATATTCTTTTAATCTTAATTAATATTTAAAAAGTTATGATAATTTGTGAAAATAAATTTTTGAAATAAATTTGTGAAAACAAAAGACTATAGTTTTTGAAATAAAAGTAAGGGTATTTTTGAAATAAATCTTTTGTTTCAAGGGCAATTTAGTCCAAGTTGAAGGGAAATAAAAAATACCTAAGCAAAGCATAGGATTAGCATTCCCGGTAAAAGGAGGAAAAATTTTACTGTTGAGAATATTTTATTACTCTCCTATTGAGAATATTTTCCATTCAAACGTGAGAATTAGAATCTGAAAAAAAAAATTCCCACCAGAGATCCTCAATTCAATGATTCAAACACCCTCTTAGGGTAGTGTACTCTGTATATTTCCAGTTATATAAAAAGTGCCCCTTTCAAAAAAAAAAAATGCAACATGAACTTAAAGTTTTAAATGTGTTTGTTCATTCTACTTTTATTCCCTCTATCATGAAAACTCCACGTTACAAATTGTTCTTTAAGATTACAATTTTCCTAAATTTTTTATTTTGTTACAAAGGTAGGCAAAAGCATAAGGAGCTGTTTCCTAAATTTTAATTATTCTTAAGGTCCTTGTAAAAAATTGAAGGAAAAAATATCATTTTTGATCCTCTTTATGGTCAAACTGATACTTGATTACTTCATAATCTATAGACTCAACATTTCCATTATCTTTATAAATGTAAAAATTCCTAAAAATTATAATACCATAAAATATTATATAAAAAAATGTCAATGAGATGGAGCTGTTGCTTCATAATCTATACTGCCTTTAGGCTCATCATTTCAATTACCTTTAAAGGAACAAAATAAAAATTATAAAAATACTGAAATTTCTAAAAAATCTGAGATTTTTTCTTCAGAAATTTATACTTGTTTGAGGATTTTAAGGAGCTTTTTTTTTTTACAATTTTCTGATGTTCTGTTTTTTTAAAATAATGAAGTATAACAACATTTTCAGAAAATATAATTTTAAAACTGAAAATTTGACTTTTAGAACCTTGTGATATTTCAGAAAAACTCTTATTTTGAATCACAATTTTGTGATAAGGTGGGGTTGGACTAAAATACATTTTTATTAAGAAAAACTGTCCCGAAAAAGACTGTTTCCTTGGATTTATTGCATGCTGAATTATCCAAAAATAAAAGGGGACTAAACTAAAAACTGTCCCGACAAGACAGGTATTAAACCTTATAAGTAAGCGTAAATATAAAAGTTTTAATGTTGGTACGTCTGCTAAGGTTATCTGCGTGGGTTTTCTCTTGCTTTTATGTTATTTGGCAATGGAAGTACCAAAAGAAGTTAATTATTTCTTATTTGACAGAAGTAAACTAATTCAAGGACTTTTTTTATTTTTACTTCAAAGCTGGCCTTGCACGCCTATAAATAACTGCTATTATTCACTCGTCGGTTTCCATGTGTTCTCATTCTTCTTGATCTTAAGCTTAGAAGATAGCCATGAAGAGTACTGGTAATTCCAATTTTGTTTACTTCTTTCGTTATTTAGCTTGCTCGACGCATTGCTCCTAACTTTGAAGTTCATGTTTGAAACCGAGAATATGCAGGATTAACTGTTGTACCTAACTAAAGTCATGCTTGATCAGTTCAATTACTATTTTTGATGTTATATTAACTCTTTTTGTTTTTATCTTTCCTCAGTTGTCAAGATCTTTGATGCAGTGTTGCTGTTACTAGCGTTCATTACCGCTGTTTTAACTGTCTCAACGGACAAACAAACATATATAGTTCATATGGACAAGGCCAAGATCACAGACACTTACAATACCCTTGTCGATTCCAAACCATGGCACCAAGCCGTCCTTGATTCTTTAGCTGATGATGTCTCATCTCAGGAGGAATCGCAAACGACACCTCCAGAGCTACTGTATTCCTACGAAACCTCCTTTTCGGGTTTCGCTGCAAAGCTATCTGGTAAGCAGTTCGAATCGTTGAAAATGATGGAAGGTTTCGTGTCTGCTGTTCCTAATAAAATGCTAAGTCCCCACACCACTCGGACTCCACAGTTCCTTGAGTTAGAAGGAAAGAAAGGACTATGGAGCTCTTCTGATATACGCTCAGATGTGATCATTGGCGTGGTGGACACTGGAATTTGGCCCGAGCATGTTAGTTTTCATGACCATGGCTTGCCTCCTGTATCGGAGAGATGGTTTGGCGCTTGCGAAAAAGGCGACAGATTCTCACCATCGAATTGCAACAGGAAACTAATAGGTGCAAGATATTTCTACGGAGGTAATCTAGCCGCCGGCGGTGTCATAAATGGAGATGAAGATTATATATCTGCAAGAGATATAGACGGACATGGGACACATACAGCATCGACAGCAGCCGGTGCTGTTGTGGAACATGCAAATCTTTATGGCTTGGCCAATGGCTCAGCGGCTGGTATGAGGTACACTGCAAGAATTGCAGCGTATAAAGTTTGTTGGCCAGGATGTTCAACCGTTGATACTTTGATGGCTATGGTGAAAGCCATTGAAGATGGGGTTGATGTGTTGTCTCTCTCTTTGGGATCCCCTTTGAGAGCAGAGCCTTATTATCAAGATTACCTTGCTATTGCATCATATTATGCTTTCAAAAGTGGGATCTTCGTCACCTTTAGTGCAGGTAACAGAGGACCGCGCAGTTACACCGTTGTCAACACCGCACCGTGGATCATGACTGTAGCGTCAAGCACCGTGGACCGAAGCTTCCCAGCAATTGTTAAGCTCGGAAACGGTCAAACCTTTGAAGGGTCATATTGTATAGTACTGGTAAGGCCTTAAGTCTCTGCCGATCGTATACGGAAAATCTGCTGGTGATTCAGATGCAGAGTATTGCGTCCCTGGCTCACTCAATCCCAAGCTCGTCAATGGAAAACTTGTTATTTGTCAACAAGGAATGGTCCAGCGGATTGAAATGGGAGAAGAAGTGAAATTGGCTGGAGGAGCTGGAATGTTAATAATGACCCCACAAGGTGAAGATCCTTCAACTAACGTTCACGTTTTACCAGCCGTTATGTTAGGAGCCTTAGCGAGTGAAGCTGTCTTGAAGTATGTGAACACAACTAAAGGACCAATAGCTTCCATTGTCTTCAAAACCACAACTTACGGTACCCGTGCACCGAAAGTCGCCACATCATCGTCAAGAGGTCCTAATTCAGTCGGACTTGATGTGATCAAACCAGATGTTACAGCACCGGGAGTCAACATACTCGCAGCGTGGCCAGCAGAGACTAGTCCGAGCCGTCTACAGAGCGACAACAGGAGGGTGTTATTTAATATAATTTCAGGCACATCGATGGCGTGCCCTCATGTTAGTGGCATTGCAGCACTGATTAAATCAAAGCACAAAGAT
This sequence comes from Hibiscus syriacus, assembly GCF_006381635.1. Classification (NCBI taxonomy): domain Eukaryota; kingdom Viridiplantae; phylum Streptophyta; class Magnoliopsida; order Malvales; family Malvaceae; genus Hibiscus; species Hibiscus syriacus. The sequence continues at coordinate 751,116 of NW_024062323.1, read as the reverse complement.
TGGTCGCCTGCAGCAATCAAATCAGCCCTCATGACAACTGCGTATACCATGGACAACAGGGGGAAACCTATAAAAGACCTCGCATTTGATAGCATGGCATCACCTTTCGTTTTCGTTCAGGCCATGTTGATCCCATCAAAGCTTCTGATCCAGGTTTAATATATAACATCACTGCCGAGGATTACATAAATTATTTATGCAGCCTGAAGTATAATGTGTCTCAGATAGCCTTGTTTGAAGAGGGTTTTCGTTCGTGTCCGATGGAGGCAGCAACTATGCAACCGGGTGACCTGAATTACCCTTCTTTCGCAGTGAATTTCAAGCGTAAGGCTCAGAATGTTACTGTTACCTACAAAAGGACTGTCACAAATGTTGGAATTCCTAGAAGTACGTATAAAGTATCAGTTGAAGTACCCAAAGGAGTATCTGTGACCATAAGGCCTAAAGTTTTGAGTTTTAAGAAGATGAATGAAGAAGTGAGTTACAAGGTTAGTTTCATAGGACTGAGCAGAAAGAAGACAGTTGCTAGCTCATCTTTTGGATCCTTAGTGTGGGTGTCTGGAAAATACAGAGTTAGAAGTCCCATTGCGGTGACTTGGAAATAGCCTTCTGCCTAAGTGATTTTCATTTAGCTTTTCTTCCCTTAACCAGAATTTGATCTTGAAATTTTAATGTATGCTTGTTGAAGTGAAATAAAGGTATCATATTTTCATGATGAATCTAAGATAGACCACAAACAAAGAAACTTCCCCAAGCTGAACAATTTACTTTAATTTCAGCACGCACATAAACACTTATGGTGGTGGCTCTACTGAATTAAAGGCCCTTTATGTTTTTTAACTTGTCGAGTCCTGACCACTGTTTATGGTTTCTCGCCCACTCCCCCACACCCACTAATGGACATAAAGAGAATTCTGTTTATAAATTATAATAATATTATTTTAAGAACCCATATCTAAAAAAAATATTTCATATTGCACACACTTCACTCAGCTGCAGTAGTATATTATCCATTCCAGCACCTTAAAAATGAAATCTGTAATATAGTAGTAACATGCAGACAAGATTCTCCATTAACAAGCCTTTGATGTTAATGCTCCATTAACTTGGTTTTCGTAACCTTAATGATTAAAGAATTCAGCACCACGTAAAAGTGGCAATCATTCCATCCAAACCTTTGAATCCGTTATCACGGTAAAGCTACATATTCCATACGCTAAAATAAACTTTTCTTAGAAAGCGAGTTTCTTCTAGTTCAAATCCATTTTTGAACTTCAAAGAAACCATTAACAGCCTTGAAAATTTGTTCGTAATTGCGTGGCTTGTGACAAAATATTGACGTATATAGCCCATTTTGGGGTTTTGTCCCACTCTCCATCTCTATACTCATCAGCTGCTGATGGAGGAAGCATGTTCAAGAAAGCTTTGATGATCCCCCCCCCCGGCGGTCTATTTTATAAGCGTGCACCGTTTCAATCAAAGCATAGGATGGAACAAAAGGGTATGAAAACACTTTTGTTGTGTGTAATGATTAATGATTATGAGCATCAAGGTTATTGATTCATTGGAAAATTCGGTGGGAGGCAACCTACCACACTTGGGGCTGCCATAAACACACCTTTGGTTGTTCTGTATCTTTTTACAGCCCTTCTGCAATCTCTTTTGAGCAATGGATACAGGTGATCTCTCATTTGTCAGATTTCTTTTATCTTTCAATTACTGCATAGCTGATGCTACACTGATCATTTATGATTTTTATATCGATCAGATAACTTAAATATTGTTTTGGGTATTTTTTAATGACAGCAGCCATGATGGGTAAAATAGTCTTGTTGCTGTTAATCTTCATAGCAACAGCTTCGAATGCATCGAAGAATATGCAGGCCTATATAGTTCACATGGACAAGACCATGATGACTACCTCAGATCAATCTCCAGGCAATTCCAAACAATGGTACGAATCGGTAATCGAGTCTATCACCGAACTCTCGAGTAAGAAGAAACGTGAGTCAGAAAAACCTGAATCTCCCCAGCTGATTCATGTTTACGAAAGAGCTATTTCTGGTTTTGCTGCAAAGCTTTCAACTAAGCAACTAGAATCACTGAAAGGACTCGATGGTTTCCTCTCTGCCACTACTGACGAAATGCTGTCTTTACACACTACACGCTCGCCTCAATTTCTCGGCCTAGAACCGGGAAAAGGACTCTGGAGTGCTTCATATTTGGAGTCTGATGTGATAATAGGTGTGGTGGATTCTGGAATCAGGCCAGAACATGTCAGTTTCAACTATGAAGGATTGCCTCCAGTGCCAATAAGATGGAAAGGTGCATGCGAGGAAGGCACAAAGTTCTTGCAATCAAATTGCAGTAGGAAACTCATTGGTGCCAGAGCCTTCTTCCAAGGCTACGAGGCTGCTGTTGGCAGAATCAACGGAACAAAAGATTATAGATCCGCGAGAGATGCCGAAGGCCACGGAACACATACAGCATCAACTGCAGCTGGTAACCTTGTATCGAACGCAAGCATATAAAGCATGCTGGTCTCGAGGTTGTGTTAGCTCTGATGTACTGTCAGCCATAGACCAAGCCATTGCCGATGGTGTTGATGTGTTGTCACTCTCTTTAGGAGGTTCCGATAAGCCTTATTATAGTGATAACATCGCAATAGGTTCCTTTCATGCGATCAAGAATGGGGTTTTCGTTTCATGTTCTGCTGGCAATTCAGGCCCATCAAGCTCAATCGTTTCCAATACATCGCCATGGATTATGACCATTGCTGCAAGCTACCTTGATCGGAGCTTCGAAACTACTGTCAAACTTGGAGACGGAGAAGCATTTGAGGGTTCATCTCTGTATGTTGGCAAGGCAACCAAGCAATTACGCCTTGTTTATGCAAACTCAGCTGGTGATATATCAGAATCATACTGTGTTGATGGCTCACTCAAGAAAAAGATTGTCAAAAACAAAATTGTAGTTTGCCAATGAGGAATCAATAGCCGAGCTGCAAATGGGGAGCAAGTAAAATTGGCTGGAGGTGCCGGAATGCTAATGATAAACACCGACAAAGAAGGCAAGGAACTTTTCGCAGATGCACACGTTTTACCAGAAACTTCATTAGGAGCCACTGCAGGCATTGTTGAAAGTCAAAAATGAATTTATCATATCGGCGGCTAATATGGGGGCGGCTAATATTAGTCTAAAATGGCTGCAAATTGTTGAAAATTAGTAAAGGTAAAATATTTAATTTAGTTACTTTAATTTTAGGGTATTTATAATATTAGTCCTTAGGTTTCAACTATAAATACCCTAGTTCATTGAGCTTCAAAACCATCCCAAAGCATTCTAGCTTTCTTCCAATACTAGAGAGAATTTAGAGAGTTTCTTGAGAGTTATTTTCTCCTTTTTATCGAGAGAGAATTATTATTGTTTTCTCCTTGGTAGATCGAGAGAGGTTGTAATTCCTATTTTCTCATAGTGAAATTTTTATACCGTTGCCCGTGGTTTTTACCCTATTTTATTTAGGGGTTTTCCACGTAAATTTTGTGTCTCTTTTTATCTTCATTTTTATTTTCTCAAATTATCAGTTGCAATTTTGCTCTATCCGATAACCGTCTTCCGCAACAGACAAGCCATCAAAAAGTACCTCAACTCTACTAAAGAACCAACTGTTTCAATTATATTCAAAGGAACAGTCTATGGAAAACCTGCACCATTGATGGCAGCGTCTCATCGAGAGGACCAAATGTGGTTGGACCAGACTTGATAAAACCAGATGTAACCGCACCGGAGATGAACATATTGGCAGCATGGCCACCCTTAACTAGCCCAACTCAGCTAAAGAGTGAAAAAAGGAGTGTTCTTGTTTCCGGCACTTCAATGTCTTGCCCACATGTAAGCGGCCTAGCAGCACTCCTCAAATCAGTGCACAAGGATTGGTCCCCTGCAGCTATCAAATCGGCTCTCATGACAACAGCTTACGTTCACGAGAATACTGGCAGACAAATCATCGATGTCGCTTTTACTAAAACTACTACGGCTACACCTTTCACCTTCGGTTCAGGTCATGTCGACCCGGAAAAGGCTTCGGACCCTGGTTTGATCTATGACATCATCCCAGAAGATTACCAAAACTATCCGTGCACCCTAAATTATTCAGCTCCCCAGATAGCCTTATTTGCAGGGAAGTACTCCACTTGCCCAAAGGATCAACCATGCAACCTGGCGACCTAAACTACCCTTCATTTGCAGTGAATTTCAAACGAAACAGCAAAACAAACAGTGTAACCTTCGAAAGGACCGTCACCCACGTCGGGATCCTCGATGTTACATACGAGGTACAAAAGAATGAACCGAATGGAGTGTCCATGGTGATCGAACCACATATTTTGAAGTTTGAAAAGCCAGGCCAGAAGCTTAGTTGTAAGATCACTTTCACACAAAACAAAGGATCAACAGTCCAAGACTCCTTTGGTATTTAGAATGGGTGTACTCTGATACGTACCATGTCAGAAGCTCCATTGCAGTGACTTGGACATAGTTATTAATGTTGAATTGTTAGGTTTGAATCTGGAAAAAAGAAGCCATTCAAATGAAATTTAGATTCTTTCTAATCATTCAAGTTCCAAGGAACTGTTCTCAAACAAAACAGTTAAAAGAATGATATTTGATTGTATCAACCATCAAAAAATATTAGATTCTTATATTTCATATTTTGCCACGGCAATATGAAAACCTTTAAAAGGTCTAATTATAGTTTTGGCCCCTCAATTATGTTAAAATCGGAATCCTTTTATTTCAATTTGACCCCTTTACTTCTATAATATTATTAATACGTCCCCTCAACTATGATATAGCACCGTCCATCGCTATTGTTTACAGCGAAGGGACTAAAACAATGATTAGACCTAAAAATATTGAATAGCTATAAATTTATTGTAATTTCCTCGCTTGACGGGGTAACATAAGTTCCGTGGTGGCTTCATTAGCTGTATTAACGCCCGGATTAGAAGTTAGTCCCGTCAATCTCTTGAACCCAAAACAACGTACACAAGTGGACCAACTGCCTACCGTTGGTTTACGGAGGGAAGAAGCTCAAAAGTCAACTGAAACATAAAAATCTCTGGTATATTTACCTAAAGGAAGCTTCTTTGAATGTTTTTTTTTTTTATTTCAAAAATATTTTCTCCAAAGGCTCTCTCTTTGGTTTTCCATTTGCGAGTGTTTTCTTTGAAGATTCACAGGAGGAGAGACTTCGGCATGCAAATACCAGTTTGAATCATATCTCTGCTCATTCGGATAAAAGAGATTTCATCTTGTTCCTGTTGTTCATTCTGGTTTATTGGGTTCTTTTCTCTTCCAATCAACATCCAGAAAAAGGAAACCTTTTCTCTTTTGCATTATATAGTGTATTTAGTTGTTGATGGATAAATACTCGCCCAGAAGGCAATATCCATATCCATACCCATATCCCAATGGATACCCTCCTACAAACCAAAATCCATATGTACATCCATCATATCAACAAGTTCCATACGCTTATCCAGCAGCAGTTCCATACCAAATCCCCCAAATCACCTTGCTCGCGCTATTCTCATTTTCGTTCTCGTTCTGGAGACATCCCTTTCCAGCATCAATACCCGGTTCCTCCAAATACAGCTCCTCAGCCAATTCTCCACCGTCATGGTAGTTTTCAGTATCCATCAGCTTTTCCTTATCAGCAACCCCAATCTGCTCAATGCTCGTCTCCTGAAAGTAATTCTCAAGTATCTTCCCCTTATATACAACCTGTCCTACATCCCACTGAAAGTAAGTCCGAATCACCTTCTGTACAAGGCAACTTCATCAGTCATAACAGACAGGGAACTGCAGGATCTTTAGGAGCAAATGTGGATTGTAATCCGTCTGCTGCTCCGAGTTATCCGCCGTTTGAAGAAGTTTTGTGTAATTTAACATTGTCTGATAGTCTTCCGACAGCTCCTGCATCACCAACGGCACCTTCAGTGCCTCCATTGTCCACTGCTACATCAACACCTGAACAACAAGGTTCAGTTAATGGAAATGTTACTTCAGGGATTTCGTATGGAAATCCTAAACACTCATATTCTAGGAGTTGGGATGGTGTGCCCTTTTTTAGCCGAACAGATTCGCGTGATCAACCTGTTTTATGCCATACGAGTTCAATGAAAGGAACAAAAAATAGAAATTTGCAGATTGTGTCCTGCCAGAAAAGTACATTGAAAGTTTTGCTCTTACACGGGAATTTAGATATTTGGGTTTGTGACGCGGTGAACCTCCCCAACATGGATATGTTCCATAGGACCTTAGGCGATATGTTTGTGATGATACCTGTAAATGTCACCAACATGATTGAAGGACGCACGAACCGTAAGGTTACAAGTGATCCTTATGTCACAATTGCAGTTGGTGATGCTGTTATCGGAAGGACTTATGTGATTAACAATACTGAAAACCCGTCTGGATGCAACATTTCTATGTTCCCGTGGCGCACTATGCCGCCGAAGTGCATTTTGTTGTTAAAGACAGTGATGTTGTGGGATCACAGTTGATCGGAATTGTGCGAATTCCAGTGGAGCAGATATACACGGGGGCAAGGGTAGAGGGAGCCTACCCATTTTGAATACTAGTGGAAGGCACTGTAAGCATGGAGCTTTCATGAGACTAGCAATTCAGTACATACCAATGAAAGAATTGAGCTTCTATCGCCATGGAGTCGGTGCAGGTCCAGACTACTTGGGGGTTCCTGGCACATATTTTCCTCTTAGGAAGGGAGGAAAGGTGATTCTTTATCAAGATGCCCATGTCCCTGATGGGTGCCTTCCGAATTTGAAACTTGACCAGGGGATTACCTATGTTCATGGGAAATGTTGGAGTGACATATTTGATGCTATTCATCAATCTAGGCACTTGATTTACATTACAGGGTGGTCAGTTTGGCACAAAGTTAAACTGGTCCGGGATGGTGGTCCTGCTACAAATTGCACTTTGGGGGATTTGCTCAGGTCCAAGTCCCAGGAAGGTGTTAGAGTGCTACTTCTGATATGGGATGATCCTACTTCAACAAGCATTTTGGGATACAAAATAGTGAGTAACTTATATCACAATATGTTATTTGCTTTGCAAAATATCTTCAGGGTTAACACTCAGCTATCTCCGATTAGGACTTTATTTCTTATTCTGGTTTTTACATTAACCTCAAATGTAGGATGGAATAATGCAAACCCATGATGAGGAAACACGACGGTTTTTCAAGCACTCTTCGGTACAAGTGTTACTTTGTCCGCGTTTAGCTGGAAAACGACATAGTTGGGTCAAGCAGAAGGTTAATTTGCTTATATATTTCATATTGCCTAAAAGTGACAATTTCTGGACTGCCTAAGTAGTGTTTTGCTAAAGCTTTACATATTCAAATTATCAGGAAACTGGGACAATTTATACACACCATCAGAAAACTGTAATTGTGGATGCTGATGCTGGAGAAAAATAGAAGAAAGATTATTGCTTTTGTTGGTGGCCTTGACTTATGTGGTGGGCGATATGATTCTCCACACCATCCTATATATAGGACACTACATACCTTTCATAAGGATGACTATTATAACCCTCCGTTACGTGATCAGGGTAGTGTTGTCGGTTGTCCAAGACAAGCATGGCATGACCTGCACTGCAAAATCGAAGGCCCCGCTGCATATGATGTTCTGATCAACTTTGAGGAACGATGGATGAAGGCTGCAAAGCCTGCTGGAACTAGAGTTAAGAAAACAAAAGTTGTATATGATGATGCTTTGCTGAAGATAGAAAGAATTCACGACATCATCGGAGTTTCTGATTTTCCCATCGCTAACGAGAATGACCCTGAAGCTTGGCATGTTCAGGTAATTTCGCTACACGAGGTCGGTTTTAGTGATAGATTAGTCGGTCAGGTAGGTGACGTGAAAGTAAGTCATTGCTTATACCTTCCTAGGCCAATGTGAGTTTCAAAAGAAATATTTCATTTCTACTTTTTAGTTTTCTGACAGCATTAATATTTTGATTTCGACAAGCAGATTTTTCGCTCAATTGATTCGAACTCTGTTAAAGGTTTCCCAAAGGATCCTAAAACAGCCACAAGCAAGGTAATCAAAAGTTTGAGATTGATTTACTTTTCTTGTCTCGATTAGCTTGTTTCGATTTCCTATTTAGAACCTGATTGATTGTCCTACAGAACTTGGTGTGCGGTAAAAATGTACTTATTGATATGAGCATACATACAGCATATGTGAAGGCCATTCGTGCTGCCCAGCATTTCATTTATATAGAAAATCAGTATTTCATTGGATCGTCCTTCAATTGGAGCTCTAACAAAGACTTAGGTAGGAGACTTAGTTTTGGTAGTGGCTATTACATATTGCTTCGGAAATTGCAGCTTTTCATACTTTCGATCTGAATGATAGTCATTCACTCTTTATACAGGAGCCAACAACTTAATTCCAATGGAAATTGCTCTCAAGATTGCCAGTAAAATCGCAGCACATGAGAGATTCTCTGCCTATATAGTTGTTCCAATGTATCCTGAGGGTGTTCCAACAGGCTCCGCCACTCAAAGGATTCTATTTTGGCAGGTAGGTTATTGCGGTTTCGCTATAAATTTGGCGTTAACATCGTTCGAGCTTTGACACAGTACTCATTTTTTTCATCCAAAGAGAAAAAAGTTGAACTTGAAATTTTCTTCTTGTTGCAGCATAAAACTATGCAAATGATGTATGAGACTATTTACAGGGCTTTGGTGGAGGCTGGACTAGAGAATGCTTTCGCACCACAGGACTTTTTGAATTTCTTCTGTCTCGGAAATCGCGAGGTTGAAGACTTTCAAAGCATTTCACCTCATAGCACTTCTTATGCGAATACTCCTCAGGTAATCCATACCATGTCCCTACGACCATTTTTTGGGGTACTACATTGTTAACACCATCAAAATACCAATTTCATGCATTCCAGGCTCTTATTCGGAAAAATCGAAGATTTATGGTCTATGTTCATTCAAAAGGTATGATAGTTGACGATGAATATGTAATAATTGGGTCTGCAAACATCAATCAACGCTCGATGGAGGGCACCAGGGACACCGAGATCGCAATGGGAGCTTACCAACCTCAACATACCTGGGCAAAAAAGCTTTCCAGTCCACATGGGCAGGTAAATTGCCCATCAGTAACATCGCATCGATTGAGAATTTTCCTCTGATTACTAACTTAGCCATATTGGTCATGGAAATGCAAACTTGGACGTTTAGTGTCTAACTTTGTGTTGTGCTTCATAGATATATGGATATAGGATGTCGCTGTGGGCGGAACATCTGGGAGTTATTGAGGAATGTTTCACACAACCGGAGCGTCTCGTATGCGTAAGACGGGTTAAGGACATAGCCGAGAAAAATTGGAAACAGTTCGCAGCTGATGAAATAACCGAGATGAGAGGACACTTGCTCAAGTACCCCGTTGACGTGGACCGGAAGGGTAAGGTCAGGCCCCTTCAGGGATGTGAAACTTTCCCAGATGTTGGAGGATACGTAGTTGGCTCATTTCTTGGCATACAAGAAAACCTTACAATTTGAACCTAGATGTTACATTCAAATCAAGTTGATACTAGGAGAAAAGAACCCCTAAATGTTCATAAGTTTTGTCCTAAGCACATTTTAATGTAGAGTTTTTGTTCCCCTGGACATTATTACATTATCATTATAAAAAATTCCTGTGTTTCCGTACATATTCATATTGGCCAAACTATTAAAAGAACCCCTTAACTACTCATTTTTGTTAAATAAATCCCTAACTTTGATTTGCATTTAAAATAGTTTTATTTTATCTTAATAATTTTGCAAAGTAACTACACTTTAAAGGTTTATTTGGGCTTCCAATGGACCTGTAAAAGAATTGAATATTTATAGTCAACACTAATACGTTCCTCAATGTTTTAAGTCGATAAAATATTTAGGCAAAACTTAAAATTTAGATAGACAAGATATAGTATAGGAGAAAATACATAGAGTTGTACGTTCTGTGAGAAGCTGACTTGGAACTCAAGATTCTCTATAGATTAGTTCATTTTCCTAAGATTAACGTCGTTAGATTTTATTATCCTATCGATGCGTACCACTAAAGTGGTAGACAGAAGATGAGGGCTTTAAACTCCAGTTAATAATAATAATAATAACATATTAATCTTACGGGCTTTAAACTCCATTTAAAAAGATAATACTATCACTTTACGATATACAAATTATATTAAATTAAAATACATAGATTAAATCTCAAATTTAAGCATAATAGAATGACCAGAATCATAATTTGACCCTTTTTTTCAATGGTTTTGATGCCACTGACAAAAACAAGAGGACCGCATAAAAGAATGATTTCATAGCCTGGATAGGGCAACAGCTTATTGATGTCAATCGTCAATGGTGAAAAAGTATTGTAAACAGTTTTCTCTAAGATAATCTAAATGCACCGCAACATTGTCCAGCAACAAAATAGAATGCTAAAAGGTATTCTCCAACGCCGCATAATAATATCAAGATGTGGCTGATCAAATGCGGAAAATGCCATTGGAAGTCATACACAGCAACCGGATCTTTCAGTTTAATTATCCATGTTTCTCAAGTTCAGCTTCCGCACCCGATATATGTTTCTTTAACGCCGATATCCTTCGCCCGAGTTCTTCTTTTGTTCCTCGGACGATGGCCGGTCCATGCGGTGTGAGGAAATTATGCGAAAATGATTTCAGTGCTTCAACCCCAGTAACCTATATATATATATATATAACCGTACAAAGGTTAATTCATTGAAATGGCTAAATGCCTACCAACATATGCCTAGATATCAATATTCAGATTCAGCAAACTCAAGGCTTATTTACGAAAAAGATGATCGATACGAGGTAGATAACATAATTAAGGACCTGTGCATAGTTAAAAGTAAAAGATTTACATAGAAGTATCCTTGGACTCACCTCTTCTGGCAACAGTGGAAGCTTAATGATGTGAAAATCATCATATAACATGTAAAACTGATCGAGATACTTTTGTTGCATCCGTACTCTTGCTTCTAATAACTTGGACTCGACCTCTTAAAATTAGAACACAGGCCGATCGAATGGTAAGCAGCTCTTTCAAAGGACAATTCCAATGGGAGCGAGGAGAAAGGGAAATGACAGACATAGTAAGAAATCAAATAACCGTACCGTCATCATCGAAAATTACTTGGTTAATGACAAGATTGTGTGTATCTATCTCGAACTTGGTGAGTTCCTGCACCAGTCTCTCTGTTTCATACAGAGAGAGGAACTCTGGGATGCAAACACAGACAAAGGTTGTCAAGTCCTGCCAAAAGGAAAGAGCATTATACCAAACTTTCATTTCGACATACACACACAAATGAAAAGTGAAAATGAATGCTTTCAACACAGTTCATAAGCTCTAGTAGATCTCCAATGGCGCACCTCCAGCTCTTCACTTTCTTAATTTTGGTGTTATATTTCGCAGTATATTGTTCGATAAATACACACATATATATTAAAGAATGTATGGGAAAAAGAATAGAACATGGTATAACTTACTGGGTCTTCAAACTGCTTATTAACTTGTTCAATCACTTCTTTCAAGCCTTCAAGCCTCCCCACAAGTGCATCCTCCCCAAATTCATTATCAATCCCGAAAAGATGGGTTATCTGCCACGATGAGTTTCAACTTACGTGAGAACCTTAAGCCTATCAGCTTTTCATCTAGAGGTCCATTGTTGAGAGAAACCAATTGAAAACCAGCTGAGCTATACCAGGTGACAAGACATGGAAGAATTTAATGTCTTACCTGACCCAATAAGCCACCAAATTTGCTTTTCAACGCCATCACTTTTACAAGTCCCTTCTCTAAGGTAGCCGGAAACTGTAAAAGCCGGAGCGTATGCCCGGTCGGGGCAGTATCAAATACAATGCAAGAGTAATCCATTGTTTGCACCAATCTGTAAGAAAGTATTACATTCAGACAACAATAAGATTAAAAAAAGGTAGGAAGTGACCAAGAGCATGCAAAACAAAGCAACCATCATAGTCAATCTCAAAAGTTTGAAAAGGAATGCATATTTTTCCAATAATCCTAGAATCAACAGCCATTGAAATTTGTTAATAAATAAATGTTCTTACTTAAGCATCTCTGCAAAGCTCATAGCCTCGTCAATTCCTGGAATTGCATTTGCCAAATCCGAAAATAAATCATCCATTCCTTCACCCCCACTCACATCATCTTCTTCTGATGCAGGATCCACCTCCTATCATGTATCAGCCGCATGTCATATTACTATGTAAATCATATAGCAAAATTGTTTTTCGTTTCATATGAAATAAGTTAAAAATGGAGAGTTTTGTGACTGGTTAATCAAGGAAACAAAAAAAATATAAAAACATATAGACCCATGCATACATACACACACACATATATATTATCCTCAAGACCCAGAAAAGAGAATCAAAAGAAAAAAAGGGTACCATGGCATATAGATTGCTGAAGCCATTGACTAACGTGGGTGTCTTTATGAATCTTTGTTGGAAAACATCGCTGAGATTATGAGCAGGATCCGTGGATATAATCAACACAGAGGGTCGGACCCCAGCCAAGAGGATCGATATAACGGCGCTACATGTGGTCTTACCCACACCTCCTTTGCCGCCAACAAAAACCCACTTCAGGTTCTTCTGGTCCAGTATGTTTTGAACCGTCGGCACCGGTAAATCCTGATTGTCCGCCATTCTCCCGTTAACAATTTTTTTTTTTTTTTTGCTTTCTTCCTTTTTGTGTCACCCAAAAACCAATTGGAAGTACACAGAAAATCTTACGATAAAACCGGAGTTATTTGTGGAAAGGCATCATCTTTTAATAACGTAAGACGTGCATGGAATGTTTCATAGTGTATATACATAAATGTTATGTTTGTAATTTCCACGACCTTTACATTCAAATAGAGCTCTTGCTGGTAAATAAATTATCGTTATTTTTTTAAGTTTATGTTCGAACATAAAAAATGTTAGGGACGTAAATGTTTAATATGAAATGATTGAAGATTTATCTTTAGATAAATATTATATTGTACTTATATCAGATTAATAAAAAAAATAAAGTTCTCGTTGATTTTTTATGTATTATGTTCTTTTTCTTTCTTAAGGTATTTTTAGGGTAAATAATCCAAATAGTCTCCTATAATGCATTTTTATAGCGGTAACAAAATAACGAATTTAGTTTTTATATTTATACTTTATTTTAATTTTATCCTAATTTTTAAAAAGATAAACTACACAATTAGTACTTAAATTATTACTTTTGTTCCTTTTTAAAATCTAAACTTTATTTTCTTTTTATAAAAACATATGTAATGTTTAGTTTAGGTTCTATGTTAGTACTCATCATTTAAAAAAAATGTATGTGACATTTTTATTGGTAAATTATATCATTCATCACTCAACTATCTTCTCACTCCTATTTTTGGTCACTAAAGATTATTTTTTTTTATTTAACTATCCAACTTTAAAATTACTCATGTTTTAATCACTCTAATTTTAGCAATTGATTAAAGAGTTTATTTGTAGTAGGTATGAAAAAATTCATTTTTACATACAACAAAGTGATAGTAAAGAGAAGTATAAGCGGAGGAGGTGGCAATAATGGAGGGACTATGGTAGCATTCAAGAGCCTAGCCAGCCAGGCAGTGTTCCATCACACGAGCTAGCGTTCCAAATAGATAAATATTTTTAATTAAAAAAATCGTACATTCTTCCGTCCTGTATGTATGCGTTAGGTTGGTTGGATTGATCAATGTATAATATTAAAATTAGGGTAAACTATTAAATATTCATCAAACTTTTAAGGTGCCTGTATTTTGGTCACCAAACTTTTAAAATTTACAATACAATCACTAAAGCTTTAAATATTTCAAATGAACCTTTGGACATAAATGAATAACCAGATTCCTAGGCTGGTCTACATATAAACCATTAGTTATTTATATTTCACCATCAACACAACTTACGTAAGCTTTAACTTCTCAACCATGCAACTTTAACATTGGATTTGTTCAAGTATATACACACACGCATTTACACACAATTGGGTAGCTAATTCAATGATTTCCTAGGTTTGACCTTAATAACAAACCCGGGAAAAACATCGTCCGGGTCATGAATGTGAGGGTTGTGGTCCACTATAGATGGATCACCACATTTATCGATGATGGAGTTAAGCGTTTCACCTTCTCCTACAACGTAGATTTCATCACAGGCTCGGTCCAAGAGCGGCACCGAACTCATCCCTTTGACATGAATATCCTCATCATCGCCACCGTTCGTTATCGTACAAGCTTCGTTGAAACAGTTTAGTAACAGCAGTAGGGTTACCAACGCGAGAACACAGCACCAACAACATGAAGCTTCCTCAGCTAAAGCTATTAATGCCCGAATCCGCCTCCTCCGACAATGATCGCAAGAAGCCATTGAGAGGAGAATGGAGTGACGATGAATATTGGTACGTAATTTATATAAAGAAGGAAAGAAGGGTGTTTCGGAGGAGGGGCACGAGTGTGGTGTGAGGACCGGTTATGGAGGTTTATTATAATGGTGGGGATTTGAGAGGGAGTTGGGGGTCTACGATTTTTGTATTACGCAAGAGTCACCTTCTTTGTAAGGTTTTATAGAAAAGCAACCCTACAGGACAGAGTTCATGCATGGGGGTTTAAATATTGTTCCTTTTTTTTAAATAAAATTTCTTTAGCTTTGAAAGTTGAAAACACGCAAAGATCTCCCTACCCTGAAAATAACAACAAAAAAATGCAGCAATTGTTTTAGGGTTGAAACAATATGTGAAAAAATATTCTGAGCATCTCTTAGGCCGTGACGGTAAACATTAAGTAGTTTTGGCGGAGATGAGCAGAAGGGAAACGGAAAGAGTTGCCGAGTGTCGACCGCGAGTGAAACGACGTCGTTGGTGAACGGCATTGACAGATCTGTGCAGGAAATTAGAGAGATAGAAGAGGGATTAAGAGAAGGAGAGATGAGCTGTTCCTTTCACTTCAGCACTTCCTCAGTTCCAAATTACTTGCTTGGCTTTCTAGTCCTTCTTTCCTTTTTTTTTCCTATGTTAATTCAAAGGAACATGAAAATTCAAATGTTCTTGGTTAATTTTAGTTTTAGTCACTCTGCTATGCAAAACGTAGAGTTTAAATCTCTTTAATTTAATTTTTTTAATAACACTCCCTTTTTTTCCTCTAAAACAACATCAAACACTTGATGTTTAATCTTCATATATTTTGTCAAAATAGAAAAACTAATATCATGAAAACTAATTTATTCAATATAAGAACATCAAATTAAATTTAAAAAGTTATGTTTGTAAATAAAAGGTATATTTGTAATTATCTCGAATCAAGACAAAATCTTCTTAAATTTGACTCAAATTGACTAATTTAGAGGAAAAAAAACTTATCCAAAACCTAAACTAACAATAATTAAATATATAATTATCCCGGTTTAAGACGGAACAAATTCTTCTTAAACCTAACTTAATCTGATCAATTTTAAGAAGAGAATCTAACCCGAAATCCTAACTTTATAAAAAAAACGAGTCAAAACTTAACAGGTACGAGTTTCTTTTGTTGTCCGTAAATCTACTAATCACATTATTAAAATTGCGAATCAAATAAAAAAATTAGAATAGAGAGATTAAATTTCAAATTTCAGTAAAGTAAAAGGATTAAAAACAGAAGTGAACCGAATTCATTTAATGAATTAAAGCTATAACCGAGTCCAATATGGAGTTCTAAAGAGAAGCAATTATGCGTGTATTATCTCGATTAAACATGTCGAGGAGGGAGATTTCTCCATGTTACTGATTCATTGTTGCCTAAGCAATGTTTTCCTTCAATCTTAGCATTTTGTGCTAATAAAATAGTTGGAGTTCCTTTCAGATTTGATATTGATTTCGGTAGAGTAATTCAACAGAACAAATTTAAGACACAAAATAACTTGGCAAAAGCAGTAATATAAAATCATTAAACCGGAGAGCTTTGCCTTTTATCTTCAACTACAGATCCATCCCCCGTTTCATGGCTTGTAGCAGAACTGGAGACCCTTTTGTAAACCGGTTTGGTGCTGTCACCCTGCAATGGCAAGAGCTTCAAAGCGATCCCCATGGCTATAAGCAGAAGCCCGGTCCCGTGCTGTTCGGTCAACGGCTTAGTGAATATCAAGTAGGACAGTAATAATGTCAATGCCTTCCTTGCGGTTGTAACCATTGCTGTGGTGGCTGCACCAAAAATGGCAATCAGGGAAAGGACCGATATCTGTCCGATGAAAGTGGCCATTGCTTCAAACACTAAAACACCGTACACGTATAAATGCTGCTCAAAACAAGATAATCCTCAAGTTCAACATGGTAGAGCAACTAAAACCATAACTAGACGTTATGTATGTGAATTCTTTTACCTGTGAACATGAATTCCATGCTTTGAATAGTTCCCCCGTTAAAAGCATGGGTGGGATCAAGAATGGCAAACCGACCACCGTCGAGCAGAACAGCATTTCCATCTATGGGGGAAATCATTAAAAGGCATTGAATGTAAAGTCACTGTTTCTATGAGGTTTCACACACATTAAAGCATTAAATCATCACCTGTGTTGTTTCGGGGTTCAATGTGAAGATAGCTTCTTGCAAATTGCCAAGAAACGAATCCATTACTAGAGCACCGGTTATCATCACTACACCGATCACACTGAAGTTTGGGGAAGTTTGGGCATCGGCTAAGGTGAAAAGAATCAATCCCACCACTAAAAGAATTGCCGAAACATATTCGTGTGCAGGATATTTTCGTCGCAAACCGGGTATGAAGGCGCCCATTATCATCACAGGGAGAACCTAAGACATTAAAGGCTAGTTCAACATTTCTGTTGAGATTAAAAAGTGCTTTTCGGTCTCATTACCTTGGTGGATTTGAACATGAGCTGAGCAGGGTAATTGAGAAAAGCTAAAGACCCTTTAGTAAGGCCATGGGAACCCATAAGAACAGCGGAGAGTTTAACATAAGTCTTCCATGGATTCACCATTTGTTTTGGGGTGAAGCCTTGAAGATAAATCAGCAACAGATAAACATATCCTTGAACAAATGTGAAGTACCAGCCATAGCTGAACTGGAGCCTGTTGTATACATATTCCTGCAAAAGAAGCAAACATTTAATTACCAAAATAAAAATAAAATCATATTTAATGATAGCTTGAGAGGAAACCATGCATTAATCATTGATCTAGGAAAGGGAATTCCAACAGGATGATTATCATTACAGATTCATAACAGGTGCAATTTCTTAAAACCGGTTATCATATCAAGAAAATTCTCACAAAAATCACGTGTTAAAATTTGTTTGGTTGCTGGGAAAATGGATTGAGAGACAGAAAACGGAAATATCAAAAAGAAAAAGGGAATCAACTCAATCGTTTTTGTCTATTTGAGTGACTCACATATCCTTTTAACTAGAAGACAAAATCCACGATTAAAGACTTTTCACTTTCTTCTGGCTTTGACGCAGCTTTCCCATCAACCAAACAATAGTATTTTAAAACATGAAAGAGAACTGTTAACAAACAGATATGATTAAAGCAAAAGGAAAATCAATCAATAAAAAAATACCTCGCAAACGCCATTGACAAGGTAGCCAAAGAAGAACCCAGAAGAGCAAAAGAGAAACTGTTTCCATATTGGTTTATCAGAGAGAGAAATCCCAAACAAGGAACGTGCTTGCTCTTCGTTTTTCATAGCTGTCTAAAGTTTTTTTTCACTCACTCTAACCAATAACTTAGAAAGAAAAAAGGTTTTCAATTTAGTGAAAGCTACGAAAACGAAGTCGGATCAACCATGAAAAAACCACCCTTTAAAAACCACTTCCCTTACATGTTGATTTGGTAGCTGTTTGGTTGTGTTTCAGTGCTGTATTGAAGACCAATGATCTGGATTTGCCCAACAGATAGAAAACAGAGCAACGAGGGAGAGGGGTGGATATAATTGCAATAACGGCAAGTACATAAAAAAGGGTGGAATTTGTGTTTTTCTATGTGCTTCTGCACGATAAATATATAGCCGGATTTAGTGTTTTCGCCACCTAACTTTTAGTCTTAGCATTTTAGTCACTACCACCATGGTTTGTGGGTTTAAAAGAAATTAAGGGGATATTAATAATAACTAGCCTTTAAAGGTATACATTTCATTAATTTAATTCTAATTTAAATAAGTCAATAAATTTAATTTTTAATATTTAATATTTGATCTTCATTTAAAAATGAAATTATTTTAATTTTAAAAACTCAAAACTTGTATATTCTAACAATTGAATGATTTTCATTTATAAAATTTGTCAATCTCATCCTCAAACACATCATTATCATCCCGATGAAACCACGTGAACCGCCACCACCACCGTCGGTCTCCAGTCACCGTGCAAGCCCTCATCTCCATCAACAACCATCAATCTTCCACCATATTTCAACTTTCTTGAAACACCACTGCCACCATAATTCAAATAGCACTGCGAAACTAGCATCTTAAATTTGTCAGCAAACAGCCTCTTGATTGTTTTCAGATGTCCATCTCCATCACCAAATGAATCATGACCATGCATAGCTTTTAACAGCCTCACGAGGTTCTCATCTGGCACCTCGTTTCAAACTGCCATAATTATTATTTCGACCGACTTAAACCTACTAAGTTAATATGTCGCAAAGGCGTCCCATATCAACTTTGGGGTTGACACTTCTCTTGCTTCTTTTTAAATACTTTGATTTGTAAGAGTAATTGTTTAACTTTTTACCTTAAAATTTGTGAACATGCATTTATATCATCTGAAATTGGATGACGTTGACCTTACGAATCATGAACATATAAAAGAAAATTGTTGACCGGAGAAAAGATTTCCGATTGTTGAATAGGTTTGGGGACAAATGAAATTGTGTAAGAGACAACATGAATTTTTAAATGGCATAAAACCAAAATTAGCCCCTAAAGTTTACCAACATAGTCATTTTGCCCCTCCCCTTCTATTTTTTTGGAATATTTTGGCCTCCAATAATTTATTTTAGGGTAAAACGACTCCTAATATTTGACAGAATAATCTCATTGATCCTTATTCTTTTTTGGAGCATTTTAGCTCTCAACAGTTTATTTTAGGATAAAAAGTCCCCTATTTAGGAGCATTAGTTGTGTGTTAACTAAAAGTTTTCATTTGTAGAGGGGACTTTTTGCCTCAAAGTGAAACGTTGTGAGCCGAAATGCTCCAAAAAATAAATAAATAATAAAAACCAAAATGACCATCTTGGTAAACGTAGGGGTTATTCTTGGTATTATACATTTCTAAATATCGAAAGTTAAATTTTAAAATTATTTTATATTAGAATTAAACAGATAGAATGCATATATTTTAAATATTAAAATTATTATTATATCACATCACATCATTATCTTCGTTAAAGTTTTAACGACCTAGACCAGAATTAAATGAGAACATAAGATTGGAATTAAAAGCCTAGTGATAAAAATAAAAATACAATAATAATGGAATGATTAAATAAGTGGTCTATCCTAAAATTAATATCTCGGTATTCATGGCCAAACCTTTTGTACAATTTAGGTTTTTTATGATTGATTTAGGGTTTGATTTAATCACTGTTAAAAATGGGCTTAAAGAGATCGTTGATGATGGTTGTTGCACTGGATTGTTGGTGCTTTTCAAGAAGATTTTTAATTATATTTTTTGAATAATAATAGAGCGGTGTTTATTTGTGGTCCATTAAATATCCAGAAATTCATTCGTAGAATTTATTTCCCTAACTTTCCAGTAAAATCTCACATTTGGTCTTCTTAAAAATGATATGATCCTCCGATTAGATTACTATCCGTTTCAATTTCACAATTCTCAAATTACTTTGTGCAACAAGTTGTTGTAAATTTCCAGAATTACCATCCAACGTATTTGGATTTTAATCTTAATATTTACGATGATTGCAACTTTTTCTAAGAAAAAAAAAGGTCGGAAGAATTAGAAAGAGACCCCGGCCGAGCAGAGATATGGTGACATTTTGTTTTCATTTATTCCCATTAGTTGCTTACTGGGATTCTTCCATCGAGATACTTAGCCAAATCAACTAGTTTCATCTTCTACACCATTCCAACTGCTTCTTCACTTGCCCCTTAAGCTATAAAGAAATTTTAAGTAACTTTAGGGCTTTTAAGAAATAAATAATATGTTCATAAATTATTAATTGTTTAATGATCGATCGAGATTAATGTATATCGGTGAAAGATACGGGTCTCTCTAGTTTTAGAAATTTTAAGTAACTTTAGGGCTTTCATGTAAATGTCGTGACGTCAGCGTTTGATTTTACTGTTCAAAGGGTTAGGTTAAATTTTTTTTTCCAACTTTAAGGATCACATTGGTGCAAAAAACGTTCAGGAACTAGATTAATTATTTTTTCCAAAAGTTTGAGGATTTCAATTACCACTAAACATATTTTTTTATGTTAATGAAACTTCTTATATGCTCTTGCTTATAGCAATGCTTTTCTGTATTTTTTAAATTTAATCAATGTCTAATATGCATTCATACTATTTTCTTCTTATCAACTAAAATAGATTTGGGGTTATAGAATTTATTATCAACTTTATTATTTTATATTTGCATAACTCATGTTAGATTTATATAATGAATTTTTTAATAATTATAGTTTAATTTAATTATTTAAAAGCTATTTGTGTATTTCTATTTTAAAAAATTAGATACCAAATACAATTTTACTATTTTAGTTTTGGATTCAAGTTTTCATTTATAACATGTTTTCTAAATTTCAAAAAATAGAAAATAGAAACTAATTTTTAAAAACAAAAATATAAAATATTTTCTAGGACCAAATCGACCCTACATTTCTTAAACAGCTTGTTTGTGGTTGCGATAACCCTGCAATATGCAAATTTAAAAGAAAAATGATTAACTAAATGGTTAATATTCATAACTACTCTACTACTATAAAATTTAACTATTGAATTAACTATTTATCATACCTTGTTAGTTCCATGAACATAATCACGGTACGTATAAACAGATGCAAAATTGCTTTTGGCATTGTCTCCCAACAAATGATGAAAATCATGATACTTTGCTCCTCCATAAAATGGGATCAATTTGGTGGGATTCCAAGGAAGGTCATACCTGCATAAATCAAAGAGTTAACCTTACAGCACTAAACACCATGATTCTCTGCTATTCGCAGTACACATAGACTAAAGGTTTAGGGTTCATGCTAATTAAGTTACCCGCTATGGGTCTCCATGCCTTCAACTTGGCGCAGGGCTGACCACAGCCACAGTGTGATCATATGGCATGGGACCATGGCTGGACCGAGGAATGTTGGGATTCCCAAAATTACGATTTCTGCTCAATGGACGTACGTATGGTGCTGCAAACATTATGGGGGCACTGTATTCATGGTACACGTAGTGGATATTTTCGTAGCCCCATTTGGTATGCAGAATGCGATGGATCCAAATATTTAGTGATGATAGATAATCAAATATAAATCACGTGGGACAACTTGCATGACTGAGTAGACATAATTCCAACTGCGGTAGGCATGATAAACTAGCTTTGAAGGGTGACGGCTGCATGAGGAATACCAAAGCATTGGGACTTCTACAATAGTTTTTCAAGATAAACTCATACCATAAGTAGATGAAGAAATTATGTAATGAGTAATGATTCAATTTTCAATTACTTTTATTTAAAATTTCAGTTATAATTACTATTCCATTTTTTAAAATATATAAATAGTCACGAAGCCAAGGTCTTTTTATCACCACCCAATATCCAAATTATATCAAAATAAATAATAAGGATTAAATTCGAATTTGAGTACCACATATGGACATAAAACTATAGTTTAGCCTTACTTGAATTTAGTTTAAAATACATAAATAATTATCCTATTTTAAAATTTACTCCAAATTTATGGAGCGTTCATATTTTTATTTGCATTCAGACGAGTCAAAGTAATTATTAATTTGAAGAAATGGAACAAATTCATAAGGCAACTTGCCTGATGATTTGCATGTGACGGGTTTTTCTATCTCTTATAAGGAAAGTGACCATCCAGATATGCTAGTTTGAACGTTAAAACTAACGTCTAAAAAACCCTAAAAATCAGTTATCTAATATATATACACAGAAGCGTCTAGAGCTAGTAAATGTGAGCTTGAGTGTGAAAAATAACAATCTTCCCCATACACACATGAATAGCAAGATGGCTATCTCGGTTGAATCCTACACAAACACTCTATGTGCCGGTGTTACTGTTTTACTTGTGGATGCTGATTCAACCTGTCTCACTATCATATCAAAAATGCTTCGCACCTCTGGCTATCAAGGTATATATTTGAGTTGTTAATTCATCCATCATCACTTCTTAATTGATCTGCTAAAAGTTTTTGCTTTGAGTTCCCTTGCAGTTATTACGGCTAAACGAGCAACCGATGCATTCTGCATAGTACAGGATCGAGAATTCAAAATCGACCTTATCCTAGCAGAAGCTTGCCTGCCTGATATGGATAAATACGAGCTGCTTGAGACCATAAGGAACATGTCTGGCATTCCTATTATTCGTAAGCAGTTTCCTTGTCTATAGTTCCTACAAAGATTCCTTTTCTGATGGTATTTTATTTATGGTTGTTTGTTAACCTCGTACGCAGTTATGTCGGCTGATTACGACAGGAAGGCCGTGCTAGGTAGCCTCTTTAAAGGTGCTAGGTTATACATGGTCAAGCCAATCACCATGAATGATGTCAAGAACCTGTGGCAGTTTGCAATCCTTAAGAAACGGGAAAATGTACCGACCGCGGATGAGAATAGCGGTATCGAGGATGCATCGTCCAAGGAGAGTGCAACGGGTGTTGGCGAGAGGCGGAATCTCCGAAACGTGAAAAGGAAAAGATCGGATGAAACGCAAGACGATAAAGAGGAAGACAAGGATGGTTCTGTCATTCAAAAGAAGCCAAAGCTAATCTGGACTGATGAGCTGCATAACAGATTCCTCCGAGCCGTCGAAATGCTTGGTATTGACGGTAAGCTTTTAGACTTGAATTCCGAAACCATATTTTTGTACTGTAATGTTAGCTGGTCTCAGTTATCATCTTTTTTCCAGAAGCTCATCCAAAGAAAATACTTGAGCTTATGAATGTCCCAGGACTTAAGAAAGGAAATGTTTCAAGCCATCTGCAGGTAAATTATCCTAAGGTTGCTAAATCAACATCATTTTAGACGGGTAATTAGATTTATCTTAACGTTGGTGTTGCAGAAATATCGTCTATCTTTGAAACGGAAGCAGGAAACAAGTCAGAAGACAATGGACACAGGTTCCACTGTAGAACATGTCGCGTCTCATCATGTTTTGTCTGAATTGGATCCACGAGAAGGGTTTCATTATTTTTCAGATACGCAAACAATGGCGGTAGCAAAGCAACAAGATGTTATCATCAACGGCCTAGCTCAGGAGAATCTTAATGGTTACACGCCTATTCCTTACACAGATTGTGAGCAGACAAATAACCAAGGGATGGAACGTTTTCAACAGATGGAGAATTCAGCACAAGTTCTAATGGCGGAAACTGATCTTTTCAACAACGGAGATTATGGTTCAACTCTGTTTGATGATGTCTGGTTGTTCCATTAGTTCCAGTTGTCCAGATATAGAATTAAAGACATACCCCGGTTTGCTTTATGAAACCAAAGTGTTTTTGAACCACAGTTGAGAGTTAATTTTAAATTGGAATCATTATAAATTTAAATTATGATATTCTCACTAAAATAATTGATACTATTAATAATGTGTTATTTTTCGTTAGAGAACCTTGCAAAATGAATTTTCAGAAAAGATTACTTCCTTTATTTGTGAAATATTTTATGAATCAAACTCTCATAAGAGATAAGTTCATTTCTTATTATTATGTATTATTCTTCAATCATCATACGACTATACATGTGACTATACACTAGTTACTTCTTGAGATTCTTCCATGGAGATACTTCGTCAAATCAACTAGTTTCATTTTCTTGAGCCTCGACCATTTCAAGGGCTTCTTCACCTGTTCCTTAAGCTATACAAAAATTTAAGGTGATGTTAATAATTTTTATGGAATTAGGATTTATTTACACTAAATTTTTATATTGTATATATATTTTCGGATTGGTGGATT
This sequence comes from Hibiscus syriacus, assembly GCF_006381635.1. Lineage (NCBI taxonomy): Eukaryota > Viridiplantae > Streptophyta > Magnoliopsida > Malvales > Malvaceae > Hibiscus > Hibiscus syriacus. Next base: position 726,802 of record NW_024062323.1, on the reverse strand, counting down.
AATTAAGTTTAATAACAAAAAATGAAAATTTTAAATTGAAGGTATCTTTTTATTCTTTTCTTAATTATTTTTTTTGAAAAATATTTGTATTTTTTTATTTTTTACTATTAAACATGATTTATCATTTTCACTCATCTAATAATCTAAAAAAAATTACATTGTCTAAACTAATCCAAGTGATCTAAAAATTAAGTTACAATAACTTTAGTGGTCCTTTCCCTTCTTGGTCCACTAATGCAACCGATGTATTGCTCCACGAAAATTCATTTTCCAGGCTATTACCGGAAAACATTGGAGTCTCTGTTGGGGAAAACAGGTTATTTCTCACACGAATGTAGTTTTAAAATTGACTTAAAATGTCAATATTAAAACCACCAAAGGTTGCACAACGGATAAACCTGTCAAACTATTGAATATTGAAACACAATGGAAAAGAACCGAATAAAAACAATAAAGGAGAGAACACACCAAATTTACGAGGTTCGACGAGAATATCGTCTACTCCTCGGGCACCACACCGGATGATAACTTCACTATATCGCCAATATTACAACAAATGGAATTCTTTAGAATTCCCAAAGTAGGAGAATGAAGAATACAAGAGGAATAGAGAACTTGTTTTTTTTTGGGATGATTTCTAATGGAAATACTTAGGCCTATTTATAGTTGAGTTTTAAGAACAATATGTTCAAAGTTTGGCCACCTACCAAAGAATTTTCCAATGTGTACAAGTTAGTCACCAAATATTAAATTCACATGTTCAAAGTTTGGCCACCAACCAATATGAAATTTCCAACTTGTCAACTTAATTTCTAGACAAATCTAACAAATCTCCACCTTGGCTTGAAATTACCAAGCCTACTCAACTTCTTCAACTCCCCAAATTTGTAGTGCCTCTAATTGCGCTCACAAGCGCCACACACCCGAAGGTGTTCATACTTTCAGGATGTTAATCAAGTTCAAACAATGATTGAACTTGATTACTGTTACCACCTTGGTCATCATATCTGCAGGATTTTCTGATGTCACAATTTTCTAAAGTATAATCTTTCCTTCTTCAAAGATCTCCCGCACAAAGTGACACCTCACGTCGATATGCTTAGTCCTTGAATGGTAGACTTGATTTTTTGCTAAGTGAATAGCGCTCTGACTGTCACAATAGAGACTAATGTGACTTTGAACAACTCCCAAGTCTTCCATCAACCCGTTAAGCCAAATTGCATCCTTTGCAGCCTCTGAAACTGCCATATATTCTGCCTCTGTAGTAGACAAGGCCACCGTAGATTGCAATGTAGACTTCCAACTTACTGGGGCTTTAGCAAGAGTAAACAAATACCCAATAGTTGATCGACGCTTATCCAAATCACCAGCATAATCGGAATCAGCATATCCAACCACACACTGACAAAGTGCTTCATCCTGTTCAAAAACTAAACCAACATCCACGGTTTGTTGGAGATACCGTAAAATCCATTTCACAACTTACCAATATCTTTCTCCAGTATAATGCATGTACCTGCTCACAACTCCAACTGCTTGTGAAATGTCAAGACGCGTACACATCATTGCATACATCAAGCTCCCAACTGTATTAGCATATGGAACTTTTGCCATATACACTTGTTCTTCGTTAGTTTTAGGAGATAATTAAGAACTAAGTTTCAAATGAGAAGCTAATGGGATACTTACATGTTTGATATTTTCATTCATGCCAAAACATTCTAATACATTTCTCAGATACTAGTTCTGTGTTAAACAAAGCTTATGTGTTAAACAAAGCTTCCCTCTCTGTCTATCTCTGCTTATCTCCATACCAAGAATCTTCTTGGCCTCACCTAGATCTTTCATCTCAAACTCTTGATTCAACTGAGCCTTTAATTTATCTATCTCTTTTTGACTCTTTGAAGCGATCAACATATCGTCAACGTACAAGAGAATATAAATGAAAGATCCATCTTTGAACTTTTGTAAATACACACAATGATCATATTTGCTTCTAGTATACTTTTGCCTCCTCATAAAGCTATCAAATCACTTGTACCACTGCCTCGGAGATTGCTTCAATCCATATAGCGATTTGTTCAGCTTACAAACCCATTTCTCACAACCACCATCTTTGTATCCTTTTGGCTGAGTCATATAGATCTCCTCTTCTAAATCACCGTGCAAGAAAGTTGTCTTTACATCAAGTTGAGCTAGCTCCAAATTCAACTGTGCTACCAAGGCCAACAATATTCTAATGGAGGAATGCTTCACAACAGGGGAAAATACTTCATTGTAGTCGATTCCCTCCTTTTAAGCGTAGCTTTTAGCTACCAACCGTGCCTTGTAGCGAACATCTTTCTTGCTATGAGATCCATCTTTCTTTACAAATACCCACTTGCATCCAATGGCTCTTTTATCTTTCGATAATTGTGTTAGTTTCCAAGTGTTGTTCTTTTGGAGAGATTGCATTTCTTCATCCATGACACTTTTCCACTTATCACTTTCTAAGCTTTGTATTGCTTCTTGGTAAGTGATAGGGATATCATCATCAACAACTAGAAGAGCATAGGCCACCATATCAACAAATCGAGCAGGTCTACGAATTTCTCTCCTTGGCCTTGTAACTGCAAGTGGTTCTGGTGTCTCCAATGGTTCTTGGGTTTGAACCTCTTCATCTTTTGATTCTTCTATTGGAGTTGAAGAATCAGCTGCATCAACTTCTGGGATCATCGTCTGCTGAAACTCTACCTGTTTTGGAGTATGCTCCACTTGCTGTAGAGTACTACTTGTCTGGACAGCTTCACTTATTACCTTCTTTACTAGGGCAGATTCATCAAATGTAACATCTCTGCTACAAATTATCTTCTTGGTGTCTAAACACCAAAGGCGGAATCCCTTCACTCCATGGGTGATTCCTATAAAGAGAGCCTTCTTTGCTCTCGGATCAAGCTTGGATTCCTTCACATGATAATAAGCAGTGGATCCAAATACATGTAAGGAATCATAATCAGTAGCAGGTTTTCCAGACCATACCTCCAATGGTGTTTTTCCTCCTATCGCTGATGACGACAGACGATTGATGAGATGGCCAGCATATGTCACAACCTCAGCCCAAAATGCCTTGCCTAACTCAGCATTAGACAACATATATCGAACTTTTTCCAATAGTGTTCGATTCATACTCTCTGTCACCCCATTCTGTTGTGGTGTATGTCTAATAGTGAAGTGTCGAACAATACCATACTCATGGCAAACGTCAAAGAATGGGTCACTTTTATATTCCCCTCCATTGTCCGTCCTAAGACGTTTGATCTTTCTACCAGTCTGGTTCTCGATCATATTTTTCTATTTCAGGAAAATTTGAAGCACTTCATCTTTAGACTTCATCGGATACACCCCAAACTCTTCTGGAAAAGTCATCTACAAAAGTTACAAAATAATGGTTTCCTCCCAAAGACGATGTCTTTGAAGGACCCCATACATCTGAGTGAATACAATCTACAATACCTTTTGTATTATGTATAGTGGTGTCAAACTTCACTCTCTTCTACTTTCTAAGAACACAATGCTCGCAAATGTTCAATTTGCAAGCCTTTGCACCTTTCAACAATCCTTTCTTTTCCAGAATTTGCAAGGATTTCTCTCCAGCATGTCCCAACCGCATATGCCACAACTGGGTTGCGTCCAAATCATCACATCCGGAAGATGTTACAATTGCTCCAATAATTGTACTACCTTGGTAGTAATACAAATTATTTTTCCTGATGCCCTTCATCATCACAAGTGCGCCATATGTGACTTTTAAAACTCCATCTCTCATAGTGACTACTGAGCCTTTGGATTCCAATGCTCCCAACGAGATGAAATTTTTCTTCAAACTGGGCATGTATCGGACATCTGTCAGAACTCTGGTTGATCTATCTTGATTCTTAAATGGAATTGAACCTATCCCAACAGTTTTACAGGCATTGTCATTTACCATATAAACAACTCCTGCATTTAGTTCCACTAAATCGGAGAACCACTCTCGATTAGGGGACATATGATAGGTGCAACCCGAATCTAATATCCACTCATTGGAATGGAATATTATTGATGAAGCAACCAATGATATATCAGAGTCATGTGAATCATTCTCTGCAACACATGCATCTGGAGCAGCTTTTCCTTTCTTCTTCAGCTTCGGACAATCTTTCTTCTAATAGCCTTTCTCATGACAAAAGACACTTTCATCTTTTCCCAGTCTGGACTTCGACTTTGATCTCCCTCTCCACTTTGGCTTTTGACTTTTTGAGCGACCTCTTTCCACCATGGTCTCCGCTACTTCGTACTTGCTCTCCTTCTTGGTTTTCTTCCTGAGTTCATAACTATACAAAGCAGTAGTTACATCTTTAAGGGTAACATTATCCTTACCATGAAGTAACATTGTCTCAAGGTGCTCAAATTCATCTGGAAGAGATGACAACAACATCAAAGCCAAATCTTCATCTTTGAAGGTTTCATCCATGCCCAATAAGTTTTCCACTAGCTCATTGAACGCAGTGATGTGTTCATTCATACTAGTGTCTGGTTGATAATCAAATCTGAACAATATTTTCTTCATGTGGAGATGATTCTCTGAGAGCTTTTCTTCAGGAATTCTTCATCCAAAGCTTTCCACATCTTACTTACAGAAGTCTCGTTCTTGTAGCCATACTTCTACTCCCTGGAAAGATAAGATCGAATCGTGATGCACGCCAAATGATTGATTGTTCCCCATTCTTTCTCCTCCATATATTCGGGCTTTTCTTCCTCAATGGCGATGTCTAGACCTTGTTGGAATAAAGCGTCTAACACCTCGCCTTGCTATATGCTAAAATGATCGGATCCATCGAACAACTCCATTGAGAAATTTGCATTTGACATCACCCTCCTCACCGGTCCAGAAGAAGAGCTTGATGTCTCAACTGATCCGTATTTTTGCATTTTAATTCTAAAGAACAATATTCAATATCACGAACTGAATCTTTTCAGCAACGTAACCACCAGGATAACCTCAACTGAAGCTATGATACCAATTGTTGGGGAAAACAGGTTATTTCCCACACGAACGTAGTTTTAAAATTGACCTAAAATGTCAAGATTAAAACCACAAAAGGTTGCACAGTGGATAAACCTATCAAACTATTGAATATTGAAACACAATGGAAAAGAACCGAATAAAAACAATAAAAGAGAGAACACACCAAATTTACGAGGTTCGACGAGAATATCGTCTACTCCTCGGGCACCACACCGGATGATAACTTCACTATATCGCCAATATTACAACAAATGGAATTCTTTAGAATTCCCAAAGTAGGAGAATGAAGAATACAAGAGGAAGAGAGAACTTATTTTTTTGGGATGATTTCTAATGGAAATACTTAGGCCTATTTATAGTTGAGTTTTAAGAACAATATGTTCAAAGTTTGGCCACCTACCAAAGAATTTTCCAATGTGTACAAGTTAGCCACCAAAAATGAAATTCACATGTTCAAAGTTTGTCCACCAACCAAGATGAAATTTTCAATAAGTTGGCCACCAACCAAGATGAAATTTCTAACTTTTCAACTTAATTTCTAGACAAATCTAACAGTCTCGATGCCAAGATTTGAGAAATTATATGTTTCAAGGACCATCTGAGCGGGAGAATCCCTCTTCTCTGAGTGATCTGTTGTTGAGCAACAACAATCTGGATGGCGAAATCCCTTCGTTGCGGAACTGCTCAGGTTTGACAAGCATGGACCTCAGAGGAAATAAAATGTCAGGGACTCTGCCTTTGTTGGTACTGAATCTGTCTTCATTATTCATACTGCGTCTCGGCTCCAACATTTTCAATGGGAACATACCTGATGAGTGGTGCAGGCTTCAAAACGTTCACATATTAGATATTTCCGGCAATAATATTTCAATGTCAATTCCTAAGTGTATCGGTATCCTGACCGCACTGGTGAACGGAAAGGGCAGCGATGTATTCGAAGGGCTAATAAAGGTAGTAACAAGAGGAAGAGATCCCGAATACAACAGCGTCAAGGCAAACGTGAACACATAGACCCTCAAGCAACCATCTTATAGGAGAAATCCCGGTTGAGATGACAAACCATATCGAGCTACGCGTCTTGAATCTGTCGCACAACCATCTTTCGGGACCGATTCCAAAAAGCTTGGCATCTCTAGCTTCATTGGCTTGATTCAACTTATCGTACAACTTTTCTGGAAGCATTTTGGAAACAGATTCAGAAATTTAAAAATAGGGTATAAAATTTTAATTTTTTTCTTAAAAATAATGAGTATGCAATTTTTTTTTACATTTTAATTTAACACATTAAGTTAAATTTAATCATTTTCCCAATGAGGATGTAATTGACCCACCCCTGCTTCCTACCAAATGCCCACTTCCCATATAGCAGAGCTTTGCAGGTTTCTGATAGGAGTAAAATCCATTTATTTGCATTAAAATAATCCTTGCACCTCCGCATAAATCCTAATGTTTGGAGGTAGTTATCAATTTTATTTGACAATAAGTTTAATTAAATTATTAAATGCAATCTTGCTTGTCAACTTAATTATATTATGTAACTTTATTTTATTTATTTTGAAATTGATACGAAACATTGTAATACTAATGCATACAAATGAAATACATGTAACATGTATCTAACATATAATAAACTAATATCAATTCAATTGTATGTTATAAATCTAAATTAACATCAATCTAATTATATACTATAAGATAAAAGATTTTATTTCAAATATTCATAATAACAATAACTTTATGAATAATGTAAAGATGATATGGATTGTAATTTCTATGAAATCATTTTGCTATACTTTCCTATGGCTATATATAATACCTAAGAATTACTATGAGCGATTAAAGATCAATTAAACCGATCCCGACAAGGAAGAGAAGTCCATCCATCAGATATCCATCATATCAGCTGCCTTGTCTCGCATAATGCAGCTGCAGCGTCGTCTTCAGGGATTTTATCCGGTTGGTATATTCCGTTGCTTGAGCCCTTAACGCGTTGTTTGCAGATTCCGAATTCATGAATCGTTCGGTGTAGAGGATGACTTTTTTGATTAAGTCGTTCTTCTCTTCCTGCAATGCGCTCACTTCGTTGGTCAAATCATCCATCTGCTTCTTTTTCTTCTCACGTGACTTCCTTGCCGATTCACGGTTCGACTCCATCTTCTTCCTTTTCTTCTCGTCGAAATCCAAGGAACTCGCCGGCTTTTGCACGGTAGCCATCTCAGGGGGGAAATTTTTTTGTTTTGTTTTTTAAAGAGTTGATCGGAATAAATAAATTGAACTAATAACAAACTAAAGAGGTCGGCTTTAGAGGAGCAGATCAATCGACAACAAAGAACCAATAAAGAAAGACAACAGAAAACGATTGAAGGATGTGGATACCATGCATCGGAAGGGCGTAACTCATGGAAAACCTACGTTCACTCGGATGGTGACCCCATAATGATTCACAGAGCAAAGACTCGAAGAGAAAATAAGAACACTTATATTTAGATGTTTGACGAACAATAAACAGAAAACACAGGACAATTCGAGCTATGTGAAAGCTGAAGAATGTGTTAAAGGGAGGACGAAGGTCAACTTTTATAGGCAGAGGAGGAGACTGCCTTTTTGGGAGCGCATTTAAAAGATTTTACTTTTCAGATTCATTAATATCTTTTTAATTATTTCATTAGCTTTAAAATATTTTCTTTAAATAAATATATCTTTTAAAATTATCTTTATCTACTGCTTTACCGAAATTCAATAATATTTGCCAATTTAAATATATGATTACAACTCAGCTGTGAGTAAATCAACAATATTTACGGTGGAAGGCTTTAATTTAATTGATGAATGCTTTATTAATACTTAACTAAATCCCCTCGTATCCAAATTTTGTAAGATATGCAGAGAATGTGAGATTTCTTTTAAGGAGGTTACAAGCTTTATCAAGTAATACAAGGTTAGATTCTTATTTGATTATTTAATTTTAAAAAATACTAACAAAAAATTTTTAATGATAAATAATACATATATTACTCAATTATTAATAAAGTTATAAATTGATCATTAAAGTTTAAGAAGTTACAAATACATCTCTTGATTAATTGATCGTTACAAATACATCACTCTATCATTAAATCTAAAACCGGTGATAAGTTTTTAATTACAATTAGATCATTTTATTGATCAATTATAATAATGAGATAATATAATTTATTGATTATTACAATCTAGTCACTCAATTATAACCAAAAACTCAAACAATTGTTACACGCATAATTATAAAATGAAATGTTTATAACATTAGGTTAACTGCATGAATCATTCATTATATTAATGATAAACTAGTGACAAGTGATGAAATTTGCCTATTTTACTCTCGATAAAGCATCAAGTTAAGCAGTGGCCTGAATGTTGTACAGAGGATAAAATTTATGGGAACTGCGAAGGGGAAGTGTGTAGTTTTTCCCCAGACAATGCACGGTTGGCGGGGTAATACAACAAAACTGGTAAAATAGTAAGAAAAGGACAAAAAGAACAATGACAAGTTATACTTATCAGTTTCTATGAATTCCAATTGATGAAGCTCTTGTAATATCTAAATCCATATCTGAATCATGGGAGAAGATACTGGAAATGGGATTTCAGCTGACGCTCGATCGGCTGGGGAATTGTTATCCTACGCTAAAAAGCTTGTTCCCATGGCACTTGTTAAGGCAAGGGAGGTGAAGGGGTTCCCTGGTAGGTTGAAGATGATAATTTCCAAATTGGAGCAGATCACTGTTGCGGAAGACGGCTATCGGATAGAGCAAAATCGCAACTAATAATTTGAGAAAATAAAATTGAAGATAAAAGAGGCACAAAATTTACGTGAAAAACCCCTAAAATATTTAGGGTAAAAACCACGGGCAACGGTAGAAGAATTTCACTATGAGAAAATAGGAATTACAATCTCTCTCGATCTATCAAGGAGAAAACAATGATAATTCTCTCTAGATAAAAAAAAGGAGAAAACAACTCTCAAAAAACTCTCTAAAATCTCTCTAGTATTGGAAGAAAGCTAGAATGCTTTGGGATGATTTTGAAGCTAAATGAGCTAGGGTATTTATAGTTGAAAACTAAGGACTAATTTGTAAATACCCTAAAGTTTAATGACTAAATTTTGATTTAGCCATTGTCCAAAAAATCAACAAAACAACTCATTTTTTCGGTGCATTTAATATGCACCTTTCGGTGCTTAGTCAACAATCTCCCACTTGAAGATTTGATTGGAACAATCATATCTTCACACAATTCTTTCTACCTTGTACCATCATGTTGCTTACGTCTCTGACAGGCCACAAGAGGATCGACACCAAGTAAATTTATCGGTATTGATCGCCTTCGTCATGAAATCTGTTATGTTGTCTTTGGTATGAATCTTCTGCATATCTACCGTCCCTTCTTCCACCTTTTCACGAATGAAATAGTATTGAACTCGTATGTGCTTTGTCCTTGAATGAAATGATGGATTCCTTGCTAGATGCAAGGCGCTTTGACTGTCACAAAACAGAGAAACATACTCTTGATTGTGCCCAAGCTCCTCCAATAGCATCTTCAACCAAATTGCTTCTTTACTGACTTGTGTAGCTGCTACATATTCTGCCTCTGTTGTGGACGTAGCCACGACTGACTGCAATTTTGAAACCCAACTTACAGCTCCACCAGCAATTTTAAACACATATCTTGTAGTAGATTTGCTTTTATCCAAATCCCCTGCATAGTCAGAATCTACTTAACCATTGATTAGTAAGTTTGATCCTCCGTAACATAATGCAACATTTGAGGTCCCTTTGATGTATCTCAAGATCCTCTTCTCTGTATTCCAATGCTCTTTGCCTGGATTCGCCATGTACCGACTAACCACTCCCACTGCTTGTGCAATGTCTGGTCTTGTGCATATCATAGCGAACATTAAACTTCCCACTGCTGATGCATACGGTACTCGAGACATCTCCATCCTCTCTTCTTCACTGCTAGGACTCATACTGGAGGATAATTTGAAGTTAATAGGAAGAGGGGTAGAAATTGGCTTACAATCTTGCATGCTGAATCGTGACAAGATCTTCTTCAAGTAATTCTTTTGTGAAAGCCAAATCTTCCTATTACTTATGTCTCGGTGAATTTGCATCCCTAGAATCTTGTTTTTTGATCCCAAGTCCTTCATTTCAAATTCCCTAGCTAGTTGTGCCTTCAATTCTTCAATATGATCTTTGTTGGGTCCTGCAACCAACATGTCATCCACATACAACAGCAATATAACAAAATCGTTATCACCGGACCTCTTAAAATAAGCACAAGGGTCTGTATTAAGTCTGCTGTATCCAAGGCACATAATGAAGGAATCAAATCTCTTATACCAACACCTCGGTGCCTGCTTTAGACCGTACAGAGATTTGTTCAACCTGCAAACCAAGTTCTTCTTTTCTTTTTCTTCAAATCCTTCAGGCTGGAGCATGTAAATCTCTTCTTCAAGATTTCCATGAAGAAAAGCTGTTTTAACATCTAGTTGCTCTAGATGTAAGTTCAATGTAGCACACATTGCCAAAACTACTCTAACTGTTGTTAGTCGAACCACAGGAGAAATATTTCATTGAAATCAATACCTTTTTTGAGCATATCCTTTGACCACCAATCTTGCACGATACCTCTCAACTTGATCGTCACCATTTCGCTTGATTTTGAAGACCCATTTGTTACCAATTGGCTTCCTTCCTTGTGGTAGTGGCACAAGGTCCCATGTATTATTTTTATGAAGGGCTTCGATTTCCTCTTGCATCGCCATCATCCATAGTGAAGCATCTGAGCTGTTTATTGCCTCTTGGTATGTTGATGGCTCACCGTCCTCTGTTAAAAGGCAGTATGCAATATTACCTTCTATAACATAATCTGAGTGCCAATTGGGACGTCTTCTCACACGATCTGATTGACGAGTTGTTGGAGTTTCAGAACTCTCTGGTTCTCGTTCATCATATACTGGTTCTGCTTCAGAAGAATCTCCTTGTTCAACCTCCTTTTCCACATGTATATGTGTAGTCTCTGACTTTTCAGCGCTATCATCGTCTTCTTTTCTTTGTAGCTTATCTTCTACAAAGATAACATCCCTGCTAATGATCACTTTGCGGGCAGTGGGATCCCACAAGCGATACCCCTTGACTCCATCAGCATACCCCAAGAATTTGCATTTCCTGGATTTTGGATCCAACTTTGAGATTTCTTGGGAGTTGTACATCACGTACACAATACTTCCAAAATACATGGAGGTTTGAATAATCAGCTGGTTTACCAGTCCACATCTCCATTGGTGTCTTCAGCTCTATTGCAGTTGATGGAGCTCGATTCACCAAATAACAGGCGGTATTGACTGCTTCTGCCCAGAATGATTTTTCTAGGCCTGCATCCCTCAACATTGCTCGTGTTCTTTCTAACAAGGTTCTATTCATCCGCTCTGCCACTCCATTTTGTTGAGGAGTGTTTGCCACTGTAAACTGTCTTTTGATGCCTTCTCTCTTGCAAAAGTCATCAAATTCTTCGCTTGTGTATTCTCCTCCATTATCTGTTCTGAAACACTTGATCTTATTTCCAGAATCAAGTTCCACTCGCGCTTTGAAGTTTTTGAAAGTTACAAACACATCTGACTTCTTCTTAATAGGGTACACCCAACATCTCCTAGAGTAGTCATCAATAAAATGAGACAAAGTATTTTGCTCCGCCTAGGGATGTGACCGATGCTTGCCATACGTCAGAGTGAACCAATTCTAGAACACTTTTGCCTCTAGAATTTGATGTGTTGAATTTCAACCGGTGTTGCTTACTTGTTATACAATGCTCACACAAAGGAAGTGATACCTTTGTTAAGCTGGGAAGTAGCTTTTGCTCCACAAGGACTTTCATTCCTTGTTCTGACATGTGTCCAAGTTTCTTATGTCATAGCATTGCAGAATCTGAACTACATGAGGCAACAGAGGCTTCTTCTTCTAGCAAAGTCTCTACCTTCAGCATGTACAAGTTTGCAGCTATCTTTTCGCCTTTCAGCACCACAAGCGCTCCACGGAACACCTTCATGATTCCTTTTTGTGTTTTAATCTTGCTTGCATTATTATCCAACAATCCGTAGGATAATAAATTTTTCTTCAAGCCTTTCACGTGCCGCACATCTCGAACAACTTTAATTGTTCCATCATACATCTTCAATTTGATGGTTCCCACGCCAACGATATCTAAGGCATGATCATTGCAACTATAAACAGATCCTCCTGAGACAGGTTCATAATGATGGAACCATTCTCTTCTTGAGGTCATGTGATATGTTGCTCCTGAATCAATGAGCCATATATCTGCAAATCGTTTTCTTCCTTCCACGGTGGTTGACGCTTCACAGCATAGAGCATCTCCATCATCTGAAGTGTTTGCGGTATTGCCTTGTGGATTGGAGTTTTTATTGAGACTCCAACAATCCTTCTTCAAGTGACCCTTCTTTCCACAGTGGTAGCACTTTAAATTCTTCTTGCTTCTCGACTTCGATCTACCATGTTTGTGACTGCTGCTTTGGTCACGTTCTGTTGATCTCCCTCTCATCGTTGTCAATGCCTCTGCTTGTTGCAGATTTACTTGTCCGTCTTCCTTGTTCTTGCGCCGATTTTCTTCTTGTAGAACAACAGCTGCAACGTCATCGAAGACTAGACTGGTGACATTATTGTTTGTCAAGTTGATGATGAGTTGATCATACGAATCCGGTAAACTTTGAAGTAGAAGTTCAGCACGTTCTTGTTCTCCTATTTTACAGCTTAAGGATGTAAGCTGAGAAAATAAGGTGTTCAGTGTATTTAAGTGCTCTGTCACTGAAGTAGATTCTGGCATACGGAGAGTGTACAATTTCCTTTTAAGGAAAATTTTATTGTGCAACGATGTGGCCTCGTACAATTTGGTGAGATGATCCATATCTCCTTAACTGTCTTCTTCTCCTCGATGCTTGACAATACTTCATATGCTAATGCTAGATGAAAGTTTGCCATAGCATTTCCGTCCATCTCGTTCCATTTGTTGTCATCTGCGAAATCCACCGGCCTTTCATTGATAGCCGCTAGACACCCGTCTATTCTCAGGATGGCCTTCATCTTTAATTTCCACAGTGAGAAATTTCTCCCATTGAATTTTTCAATATCAAATTTCGTTGTCATAGCTTCTATTACGGATAGCTCCCACTATTTCACTATCGTGAATAGTTCTCTGGAACCTTCAAAGAATGGGTAATACCTTCTTACTTTCTTATGTTGGAGGATCCACCTTTTGGTGGCAACCACAAAGACAATAAGCAGATATTACACACTCTAATCTAGTTCTGATACCAATTGTTGCGGAAGACGGCTATCGGATAGAGCAAAATCGCAACTGATAATTTGAGAAAATAAAATTGAAGATAAAAGAGGCACAAAATTTACGTGGAAACCCCCTAAAATATTTAGGGTAAAAACCACGGGCAACGGTAGAAGAATTTCACTATGAGAAAATAGGAATTACAACCTCTCTCGATCTACTAAGGAGAAAACAATGATAATTCTCTCTAGATAAAAAAAAAAGAGAAAACAACTCTCAAAAAACTCTCTAAAATCTCTCTAGTATTGGAAGAAAGCTAGAATGCTTTGGGATGATTTTGAAGCTAAATGAGCTAGGGTATTTATAGTTGAAAACTAAGGACTAATTTATAAATACCCTAAAGTTTAATGACTAAATTTTGATTTAGCAATTGTCCAAAAAATCAACAAAACAACTCATTTTTTTCTGTGCATTTAATATGCACCTTTCGGTGCTTAGTCAACAATCACATCGCTCATATCGGACTTGTCGAGCCATCCTTGCTTCTTGAAAAATGCTCCTTGTAAGGAGAATCAAAAACATTGAAGGAAGCAATTGAATTGGCAGATTTATGTCTAAAGGAGAAGTTTGAGGGAAAGCTTAAGAAGCAGAGTGATCTTGATGCACTGTCGGGGAAATTGGATCTGAATTTACGGGATATCGGACTTCTTATCAAGATTGGTGTACTCGGTGAAGCTACTTTATCTTCTGTTGGTTCTTCATCGGAGTCGGAGACCACAGCACGTTTCCATCTAAAGGAATTGCTTGCACGGCTTCAGATTGGGAACTTGGAAGCGAAGCACAAAGCGGTGGACAGCCTTGTTGAGGTCATGAAGGAGGATGAAAAGAGTGTATTATCTGTTATGAGACGGAGTAATATCGCTGCTATTATCCAGCTGTTAACATCAACTTCACCTTGTATCCAGGAAAAGACGGCGACTGTAATCTGCTCGCTTGCAGAATCTGGTAGTTGTGAGAGCTGGCTTGTTTCAGAAGGTGTTTTGCCGCCTCTCATAAGGCTTGTCGAATCTGGCAGCACTGTTGGTAGAGAAAAGGCAACAATTTCGCTGCAGAGATTATCGATGACTGAAGAAACAGCCCGTGCAATTGTTGTCCATGGTGGGGTTCGACCTCTAATTGAAATCTGTCAAGTTGGAGAGACACCGTTTCACAGGCGGCAGCTGCTTGTACATTAAAAAACATATCCTCTGTTCCTGAGATTAGACAAATACTAGCTGAGGAAGGAATAATAAAGGTCATGATCAATCTCCTCGACTGCGGAATTTTGTTGGGTTCCAAAGAATATGCTGCAGAGTGCTTGCAAAATCTAACTGTCAGCAATGAGAATCTGAGAAGGTCTGTCATATCCGAAGGTGGAATTCATAGTCTATTGGTATACCTCGATGGCCCTTTGCCCCAGGAATCTCCGGTTGCAGCCTTGAGGAATTGGGTTCGTTCGGTTTCTACAGAAGTCCTGATGTCACTTGATTTCCTCTCTCGATTAGTTCACGTGCTTAAATCCGGATCATTAGGCGCACAACAAGCTGCTGCATCAGCCATCTGCTGAGTTTGCAGTTCGAGTGAAATGAAAAAACTGGTGGGTGAAGCTGGCTGCATCACTCTTCTCATCAGAATTCTCGAAGCTAAATCAAACAGTGCGAGAGAGGTAGCTGCTCAAGCCCTATCAAGCTTAGTAACCATCTCTCAAAATTGCAGAGAAGTCAAAAAGGATGATAAAAGCGTGCCGAATCTGGTACAGTCTTCTCATCAGATTCTCGAAGCTAATCAACAGTGCGAGAGAGGTAGCTGCTCAAGCCCTATCAAGCTTAGTACCATCTCTCAAAATTGCAGAGAAGTCAAAAAGGATAAAATCGTGCCGAATCTGGTACAGTTGCTCGATCCAAGCCCCCAAAACACTGTAAAGAAGGATGCGTTTCAAGCTTATCATCTCTCTTGTCGAGTAAATAGTGCAAAAAGCTCATGATCATATGGAGCAATCGGGTATCTCAAGAAGCTTCAGAGATGGAAATCACTGCCAAGAAGCAACTCGAGAGTTAGAAGAGGAAAGCTTAAAAGTTTGTTTATCCAAAAATAGGAGAAGAAAACTATCTTTCCTTCTGTATAATGAAATTTTCCCCTTTTTCTCTGTCACCTTCTTTCCCTTGCATGTAACCTTTTGTTTCATAGTCTGTATGAAACAGTAGTTCATAATTATATGAAAACCAAGGCACTATTGCTTGTAATCAAGGCAAGTTGTTTTCGATTCGATTCCATCGGTTACGAGACGAGAACTGCATTGGTCCTACCGGACAAAACAATTCGATTAGTTAATTCAACACCACCAGTTTAACAACCTGGATCAAGCTCCTAGTGTGTGGCATTGCAGAACAAACACCATTGCAGTAAATCTGTTTTTGAGAAAAATATTAACCAGAAGACAAAAATTGCGGGCACTATTCCTCACATGATACAACCCTACGAGAGAGCTACAAAACAACCTCTACATGTGGTCGGTATTTAGTATTTACACCTCTTAGTTCCTCACTAACATGATTTACCTCTTTCCCTACACTAATGGGGTATTGGGTATATTAATGCGCATCGACACAAAGGCATCCTTTTGTATGAGTGCAATCGATCTGTGTCCTCGAAAATTTTATTTTTTTTCAATGCATCGTGTTCCCAACAACAAATCTCCGCCATGGTAAAGAACCCAATTCCCTGGATTGTCTAAATGACATCGAGATAGGGCATGCTGACCGTCTGAAGTTGTTAACCGGAATTGGACCGGTTTTATGTCCCATCCATGGATGTGCTCTGAGTTGCAAACCCAACGACCGAATCTCTTCGAGGATTTCCCGTGCTGAGTCTAAGAATAGGCTATATGTGCCTGCAGGGAATTGATACTCGAGCTCTCCATCTACTTCAAGCCACCATGTCTGTGAAGGTATGCTACTGTAGGATATCAGCAGCAAAGACCAAATTGAAGGGAAGAGCTTGAATTTTGGGTTAGAAATATGACTGAAAGAAAAAGATTAATTACAACGTAAGTCCCAAAAGACATATCATATCAATCGTACCTTTCTTCAACTCCACTATGGAAGAGAAATTTAAAATCTGGAAATGAAAAACACACCTATATTCCTCTGTGGAATATGACTCCAATATCTCCGATCATTGATCCCGTGACTGTCAAAGCCTTGGATGAAATCGATAAACAAACCCCACCTGTGTTCTTCTCTAACCATATCTCCTGTACATAGTTGGTCAATAGTCAACATTGTTCGATCATAACCTAAACCACAGAGAAAACCATGAGAACTAGAGCTAAATAATGCTAACCTTGTGCCACCATCGAAGGGATTAGGCCTGCACAACCTGGCATAAAGTTCTTTCTTCTGCCGATTTTCCAAAGTGCATCAGCGAGCATACTTTCTCCATGATGAACTTATAATCCGAGTGTAGTTTGGATTCCCATATAAATCAGCTGATGAAACAGTGCAAAACGATTGGTTCAACCGAGCCAATTTGCAATCTCTGGCGGGTTTAACTGCGCTAAGATCAAGGCCGCGCAGCTCTCTGATATGTCACCGAGTATTGGCCTCGACAGAGGACCGCCGCCATCCCCTTCAACAGATATGTTGCCGCCCATCAAGTACGTTTCTTTCTAACCCGAAAGGTCAAACCCAGAGTTGTGCACTCGAAGAACCAAACTAAGAGAATCCGGAAAAGGCATAGATTTGCTGAGAAATATGAAACCTAGTTGGTCATTTGAAATCTGAGAAAAAATGTGCAGAATTTCTGTTTCGAGGAGAGTTTTCTTCTCACTTAAGAAGTGAGACAAAGGGAAGTTTCTGACGGTGTGGATCATGGCACTCTGTCACAGGGCATCAGTCATTATCCAACCCCAACAGCTCTTTTCATGAGTTACCATATTGTTAATCAATCCAAATCCAGTCACCATTTCTTTTAAATTTGATTAAGCTTGGATTATCCAAGAACATAAAAACAGGGCACTCTGTCACAGGGCATCAGTCATTATCCAACCCCAACAGCTCTTTTCATGAGTTACCATATTGTTTAATCAACTCCAAATCCAGTCACCATTTCGTTTTAAATTTGAATTAAGCTTGGATTATCCAAGACAAACAGGGTCTAAAATAAAGAAGCAGATGTTTTATTCGGCATTGGCATGATGCGGTGCATATTTTGTTTCAAAATATTCCCCACCATCCCTGCCCTGTTTCGTGGATCGACAATCAGCAATAGCTGCGTGGAACTGAGTCAGCACCGAGTTTAATTGGACCATAAATGAGGCTTCCGATGATGACACCACTTGGCTCATCACATTATCCATTCAAGTAACTAAGACACACACTGCTTAGTGATTATTACATGAATGACAATGGGAAACAATGGAATTAGATTTGTTATGCCAAGCTATGAAAAAGTCATAGTCCAATTACTAGCATGTTGAAGCCCATTGAAACCTTTTACATCAAGCTTGTCGGAGGGATAATTATAAAAGTAAATATAGTATTATTATTTATAATAAAAAATAAAATTAAACATGTAATTTTATCTTAGTAAAAATACGTGATTTAAATTAAATTAGTAATTTAAAATATTATAAAAATAAAATAATTATATTTGATTAAAAATAAGGCTTAAGTATAAAATAAGTGTTTAAAATATATTTGTTTTCACGAATAATGTCTAAAGTATTTTCACCTCATTCAAATGCCTAACGTTACCACTTTGGTGTCGAGCCGTACGATGTTAAATTAAAATCGTTATCCATTTATTTGTGACGCGTGGTCATGATTTGAATTTCATTTACAAACTTCTACAAGGCTCAAGTATAAAATAAGTGTTCAAATTATACTTTTTTTTAATAGGTGCATGAAGTATTTTTCGACTCATCTAGTTGGTTAAGTTATAAACGTTGTCATTTTAGGTGCATGACGTTACAAACTTTACCGCTTTAGATATCTCTGTTTAACGGACATTAAAATTCTCGTTAAGTGACACGTCAAAATCTAGAATTTTGAAAAAATTATTTTTAAAAATATAAATATTATTAAAAAATGTGCTTCCCTTGCCCTACCCTCCCTCCCCTCTCTTTTCGTCATTTAATTTTCATGGCTAAACGGCCAAAATTCAAACGACCGGCCAATCAAATGGCTACGGGTTGGTTTCCACAGTAGATTAAACAATCGATTATCACGATCGATCAAATGAATTTAAGGAATTGGGTATTTGGAAATTTTAGGTTTTGAGATGATATTAAGAGTTACAACCAGTTAGTGGGTGGTCGACGAGCGTATAATTGTAAATATTAATATTATAATATTATTTGATTTTAATTTAAATGACTTTCTATAATCATATATACAATACAAATATTTATTCATATTTTTCATTAGATATAGATATCATATAAAATTCAAGGACTCGAGTAAAACTTGAAAATAAATCCATTAGTTACAAAAAAAATTTGAGTTATTAGAGTTGCATTTTACAACTCGATTTAATTTAAAAAATTCGAGTCGAGTCGAGGTTATGAAATTGTGATTTGAACTGAATTCGAGTCGAGTTTTTTCGAGTCAAATGAGTCGAAAATTTTGATTTTTGAATCGAGTCTAGTTTTGCTTACCCTTATTTCTCGGACAGAGAAAGTGACCCGACAGGAACGCCGTTTCTGGATCATGGGATACGTATGTATTGGCTTGCCAGCTTTAGGCTCTCTAACTTTTGTGATGGTGATGAATTTGTGGGGTGTAACAGGCTAAGCGTTAAACCCTTTAGCGTTCGCACCCAGGAATATGATTCTTGGACGTTTTAGCCGATCTGATTGTGGTTCGTCTCGATGCAATATATCATTGCAGGAATCCCAAACAGGCTCACTCAGCTCTGTCTTTTTCCAGCCTGGACGATAAAAACTGTATAGTTTAACCGCTCTCTAAACACATTTTATCTCTGTTGCCTGTTGGAAATGATGTTTGGTTTCAGCCGCCTTGAAGAGGCAAATAAATGGATACCTTTCTTCTCTTTAAGATTTAAAAACTTCGTTCTTCCATGCATGCACGTACAGGATGAGGGAGCGTGAGATCACCATTACATGTATACAGCTAAGGCGGGCAAGGACGGAGGTAAAGTCAAGAAAATGAAATGCTACCCGAAACCTATGGTAAATGATGTATGAAATCATCACATAATTAAATTATTCAATTTTGAAAATAATATCATTTTGATATATTTTCGCAAGGTCTAATCGAAAGAAGAAATAACAGTTGGCCTTTACGACTTACGAGAGGAGCGGCATTTTTGGACTTTCCATTTCACATGCTTATGGTTCCACCGTATCCCCCTTTCAGAACATCATACGCATCAAACTTGGGCAATGGTGAGCCGACTCATCAATTTATAGTTTCTTAAACTGCACTGACGGGTCTAGAACCATTCATTTTGGCCCAGTTTATACCCCACAATTGTTTGGTATCTTTAAGATCCTACAAACACGAGAAACATTACAAATTTGTCGATCACTTTCACGGCCTAAACAAAGGTCTGATGATGACCAAATTAGGGGCATGAGTGCCATTATGCCTAAAAACAATAAAATTCATGGCTGCCGACCAAATCAAACGACAAGCACGGCAGGTATAAAACACTTGAACATAAAATAATTAAAAGGAAAATGTTTCGCATGCTCTAGTCGACTGCCGACCATGCATGAATTACGCAAAAATCATTGTCACTTTTGGAATTTATATACACATAATGCTGGGTCAAACAGAAATGAATTCAAGTGGAAATGTACATCTGCTCAATGGATGGAAATTTTCAGATTTGAGTAACAACTTTGAAAATAATTAGCTAATTAGTGTCTCGTTTTTCACGACTCGTCGTTCATTTGGTCGGAATTTGTTGTAGTTTCTAGGGTATTGAAATCCATGGAAGTTTCCCATGATCCATCTCTGTTTCTTGGGAAACTGAGTTTTTATAAAATATATTAAGGTGTGTATATTATTTTAAAATTATAGCTTATCCCTAATATAATAAAACACGGTTGATCTAGAAATTTTTTTAAAGTGGATATGCATATTAATAATATAACATTTTTATACGATCAAATTTTAAGATGGTATCATAAAAGTTTAGGACGGAACACATATATTAATGAAAAAACTTTAAGTCTTAAATAAAAAAAATTCAAATTTGCTCACCCTATCATTCCGCCACTGTAATAAAAGAATGAAAATTTAAAAAGTGAAAAAATATTCCTTTATCATGCTCGCACATCTTTTTCACTCGATGGAGCTACCGACTCTCAATATATAGCATGAAAAGTGAAAAGAGATGTAAAAAAAATTGCAAGCGATACGATCTGGAAGACTTTGGAAACGAGACGGATCCCAACTGCTTATATCCGGGCGATTCGTGATATGTACTGTAGATCTACTACTTACGTCAGGACTACAGTTGGCGACACCGAGGCATTCCCGGTGGAAATCGGACTCCACCAGGGGTCGGCTCTTAGCCCTTACATCTTCGCCTTGATTATGGACGACATCTATTGTGCGACACCAGACGGTGTACCTTGGTGTATGCTTTTCGCTGACGACATTGTCCTAGTTGCTGAAACAAAATCTGAGTTGAATAGTAGACTGGCTACCTGGAAGACTGCTTTGGAAGAAAAGGTTTAAGGATCAATATTGAAAAGACAGAGTATTTATGTTCAAACTTCAATGGGAACCAAAACGATGAAGATGTAGAAGTATGCATAGAAGGACACGTTCTTCCCTCAAAGGATTGTTTCAAGTACTTAGGGTCTATGATACATAAAGATGGGGGTGTAGATGATGACGTTACACACCGTATAAAGGCGGGATGGCTAAAGTGGAGGGTCGCTACTGGAGTTTTGTGTGACAAGAAGGTGCCTCTAAAACTTAAGGGAAAATTTTATAGAATGGCAATAAGACCAGCGCTGTTGTATGGATCAGAATGTTGGGCAACCAAGAAGGATCACGTAAGGAGGATAGAGGCCGCAGAAATGAGAATGCTTCGATGGACATGTGGTAGGACTCTGTGGGATATGACGACAAACTCTGCTATTAGGATGTCCTTGGGGGTGGTGTCTGTTTTCGAAAAATTGAGGGAGGGAAGACTACGGTGGTTTGGGCATGTCCTTAGGCTACTACCGTCGGATGCGGTCAGGAGGGTAGAGTCGATTACAGTCGACGGTGTCAGAAGGAAGGACGACCAAGGCGGAAGTGGGAAGACTGCTTGAGATCTGATTTGATGGATTTAGGCCTTACCGAAGACATGACCTATGATAGGAAATTATGGAGGCTTGTGACTAGGGTAGTCGAGTAGTGTGGGTCACATCTATAGGGTGTATCATCTCTGTCTTCTTTTAATGCATTTGTAGTAATTTCCATGACTTTTACTTCTTATACTTTTCTGTTATTGGTATTTATGAAAGATTAGAACTGGGCTTGCTATCGTTGACTTTTGTGTATCATTCTCGTCATGTTTTCTCTGTTAAATTTAGCCGGGTCTTATGTTTCTATCTATATGCAGAGATTCTTTCGCAGGGATTATTTTGCAGGGATTACTCCCCATTACAGAAGCACATATGATATTAATGACTGCATATGAATACTGTTTAGCTATGTATTTATGTAATTATTTATACATGCATTGAATTTTATCTATATTTTTAATTTTCTGACTGCCGGAGGTCTACCACGGAAGCTATTCTCAACCTGGCGTTGGGGACAGCCTACTACCCTACCTCCCCTTACCCCATACATATGGGAATTGAGTTTTGTTGTTGTTGTGTCTAAGGCACACTAGAGATAATCTCAAACGGAAGTAGGAAAAGAACATCCATAGGTATAAAATGTATGTATTTTTGTACAAAATTGGGTTCAATTTGATGACTCCAAAACCAAATCTACCTAACCAAAGAATTAGCTGGATAGCCACTCCAAATTGGAATCCCAGTAACCACTCCAAGATCTCTTCGACTATCAATGGGAATTCCCAGCCCAATACCACCGGCCGAAGCAGCCTGGGAAGAACAATCGCGTAAAGCCCCTTTTAATCTCAAACAAACGTTAATAATACCATTCTTCAGCCCCTTGGGATCCCTCAACCGATAACTCAAATACTGCAAGCAATTCACCGGCGAATACCCTCCGACGAAATCCGTCACCGGAATTCTAGCAAACCCCACGGTTTTTTCCCCTCCCGAAGAGCCCTTGCAACATTTGACTTGTAAGGTAATGAAGACTGTTTGCATCGGCATGTCCATCACCAGCTTGTCGTTCCACGAAGGGTAGCTCCCGCCGTCTCTATTGATCTTCGTCGCCTTGTTGTTGAAAGAATCGACCGAAACGACAACGAATGCGTTCTTCTTGACCGGTTTGTTGCCGATCCTAAGGTCTTCTGCTGATAATATCGTGATCTCCAGAGTTCGAGACTTGGTCTCCATTGCAACGAATAAATGAGGAATGAAAGAACGATTCCAAGTAAAATAGAAATTCGAGAGGCGACGGCCGATGGGACGAAAGGATCGTTACAAAGAGTTATATATATAAACACACGTAAAGGAAGTTGATGAGAAAGGCAGTGGAAGAAGATAGGGTGTTCACGCTAGACTTTCAATATTTTACACCTAATTCAGACTATAAAATATAATAAGCTTTAAATTATCCAATGTATGTATAATAATGGCTAACTCATTCAACCATCCCCAAACAATATCTTGGATTATATATTAGTCCTTCAACTTCCAAACGTTCTTAAATAAATCTTCAAATATCAATACAGTTTAGTTAAAGCTTAATACAAAATAAGTGTCTAAACTATGTCTCGAAAATATTTTAGTGCTTAAATACTTTTTCGCTAAAATATGTTTTTTTAATTTTAGGTGACTACCATTATATTTTTAATTTTTATAAATAAAATATTATTTTTTTAAAAAATAACAAAACTTAATTTATTTATAAAAAACCCAAAATTTTCTAAAATTATAAAATAAACATGTGGGTTTTCAACCAAGCTATGGCGGCATCCTCCACGGAAAACGACAATGTTAATCGATGAAGGGACGGTTGGATTTTTCTTAGCGTGAGACGGTGCTTTCACTGATGGAAGCAATGATGGTCACGACTGGCTGGAGAATAATTCGACGGTGAATTAACTAACGATTTTTCTTGTTTTGTGACGATCGACGATCGATTTGGGTCATTGCTAGTAGAGGTTGGAGTCGCGAGGCACCGACGAAGTTGTTGTCGGTGGCGTCGAGGAAGAAGGAAGAAGGAAGGGGGAAGGGAGACGAGGGGAAGGGGACTATTTTTTAAAAATAATATATTTATTTTTTAATAAAAATATTTTTAATTTTTTAAATAAATTCTCAAAATTATCAGAACATTACACATGTCACTTAATGGGGATTTTTAACTGCGGTTAATGTTCAGGTACCTAAAAGTGTAACGTTGGAAACATTAGATACATATTTTTAACAAAAAAATTTTAGACACCAATTTTTTTAGACATAATTTAATCACTTATTTCTATATTAATCCTTTAATTGATATAGTTGTAAGTTTAGCCATTGATACTAACGAGGAGCATAGGTAGAATACATTGGTCGTTTTTCATAAAGAAAATGAAAGAAATTATCTAAAATCGACCAATGCATTCTACCTATGCTCCTCGTTAGTATCAATGGCTAAACTTA
The DNA here is from genome assembly GCF_006381635.1 of Hibiscus syriacus. Classification (NCBI taxonomy): domain Eukaryota; kingdom Viridiplantae; phylum Streptophyta; class Magnoliopsida; order Malvales; family Malvaceae; genus Hibiscus; species Hibiscus syriacus. The sequence continues at coordinate 702,629 of NW_024062323.1, read as the reverse complement.
CAACTATATCAATTAAAGGCTTAATATAGAAATAAGTGACTAACAAATATTTCGAAAAATATTTTAGTACCTAAATAATTTTTCGTTAAAATAGGTATCTAAAGTTTTATCCGTTATTTTAGGTGTCTACCGTTAAAAAAACCGTTAAGTGACACGTGTCATGTCTAGATTTTTAAAAAATATTTTTTAAAAAATCTGGAAGTGACATGTGTCGCTTAATCATTTTTTAATGGTAAGCACCTAAAATATAACGGAGAGAACTTAGGTATCTATTTTTAACAAAAATTCTTTAAGCACCAAAGATTAATTTTGAATATAATTTAAGCACTTATTTTTATATTAATCCAAAAAAACCATCTCTCTATATAATAAGTAGACATGTATTAAAAATTGGTTTTAAACATGGTTTATGTAGATTCGAGTTGTTATTTAATATTCAAATCCATATTTATATCTAATAAAAGGATCTAATTAATACTATACCAATTCAATCAGAATATTTTAAAGTTTAAAACAAATTTAAAATCTTTCATAATTTGAGGATGTTTGGTGAAATTAACCCACATATTAATGATAAGCATGGGAGCGTGGCATGGTTGGAGATATTCAATTTTTTGGCCGTGACGCTGTCGAGTCTCATATTCTATAGCCAGTTGGCCACCGTCGCCGTAAATCAACGATTAATTTACTATTTAATCCTTCAATTTTTCTTTTAATATTTAATAATGTCGAAGACAAAGCTTCTTATCCTTGAACCTTATTTTAAATTATGAAATTGCTGCGGCTGAGATTAAAATATTCGAATTCAAGATTTGGATTAAGAGTAGATGGAATTTTCTCTATTAACACTCACACTTTTATTTTATACTTATAAATATATATTTAAAAAGTAAATTTTACGCATTAAAGATTTTTTTTTGGGGGGAAGGAAATTCAAGGAGAAAAACGCAAATAAACAATGTTTTCAACCATTGGATTCAATTGGAACAGAAACCAATTCCAGTTCACATTTATACTAATGACACGTCTCTTGTTTGAATTTTCCTTTTGTCTCCTTTCTTTCTAATTTTTTTTATTCAAGGTAAATTGACAGGGAAATACATGTGTGTTTGTATATATAAGTCGCTTTTAATTATTTATTAATACTTGGAAGATCCCACGTTCTCATTTGTTTATGTATATATATTGATAAATTTGTGATGAATAGAAGATAATACATGTTCAAAGATTATTAATCATTTAACAATAACATTCATATTTATGTATACGCGATGTTTCTAACTCATAACTTGAAGAGATAATAATAATTTATTAACCACTGAGGTAGTTTGATTTTTCTCATTTATTTATATTTATAAATTATTTTCGAACATGAACCAAGTTATCTCAGTGAATAAATGAATTGTTGTTATTCATTGATTTCTCTGGTTCAAGCACTAGAAATGCCTGGGGTTTTAAAGGATTGCTGGTGTTATGGTTTAGTTTATATCGGTCAAAATCATGTACACTCTTTTTCCTCCAATAGAATCAGAGAGGTTTTTTAACGAGACTGATGCTTTTGACGTGGGTTTAAATCAATGAAATAATAACATCATTCCTTTAAAAAAAAAAGAATGCATGGGATGTAGCGTTTAGCGTTAAATGTTTGAGAGTCATTTTTTAATAAATACTATCTTATATTTGTCCTAAATTAATAAAAAAATATTTCTGGTAAAAGAAGTAATATAAGAACCAAACTCAAATTAAAATTGGAGCGTAACAAAAATAAAAACTTGGTAAGCAAAGGCCAGCGGTCACACTTCCTTTAATAAGGCTTAAGAATAATAAAATCAAAGTAAGAATTAGAATATTATAATCTTAGTAACTTGGGAAGGAAACTTGTCAATTTTTATCTTAGTTTTGAAAAATCAATTTTATTAATCTAAAATCAAATTCATTTTATAAAAAATGTTCAATTTTAATTAACTATCATAAAATTAATTCGAATAAATAATTTTAAAAATCATTAGATTTTGAAAATCAATTGGTCGAGAGTGCCCGGTGGGTCATGATGGAAAACCCGGCGTTACTGCTGAAACACGGTCCCTCAAACCAACGTGATTTGCACTTTCATTTTATCAAATTTGTTTTCTTTTTATTAAGTACTGCTTCTAGTAATGCCACCTTTATCACCGATGGAGGATCAAAAATAATTTTCAGGTGAGCGCGCGCGCGCATATATATATATATATATATATATTAACAATATAAATTTTTTAAATAAGACGAGTATAAATAAAATTTTAGGATAAACATTATACGTAAAATAAGTAATTTATCGAAGAAAACTCATATTTTAGGATGTGCACAAAATTTTTTAAAGTAAATACCATAAATAAAATAAGTAATTATTCAAAAAAAAAAATTAAAATTTTAATAAAATGAACCATAAAAAAAAAGGATAAAACTGTTAAAAATACAGTCGAAACCATTAGAAAGACATCGAGAATGTTGATGGTAGCGTCAAACGACAAAGAAAACCACTCCGAAACCGCGATGACAAACAGAAAAAACCTTTTGAAACCAAGGCGTTCTTCCATTGCCATCAAACCTCCAACAACCAATACTCAAGTCCTTCAGCCTAAAAGGCGAGTATCCAGTATCCACCGCTACCCTCTGGCCGGATTTGCACACGATAACGCCACTCCACAGGTCTACTTCCGTCTAAGGTACAATTAACAGACCTTTGGCACCAAAGTTGCTAACTACCCACCATGCTTTAGTTGTGTTTTGACCTTCACGTGATTTATTTGGACTCTGAGATTGAGCCTGATATTTTTTGTCGTACCCAAGCTTTGAACTTTGAAGCAACAATGTTCTTGGCTGACACCACTGTATCTACATCAGCAGAGGTTGCAGATGAATTTTTCTCTGTGTAATTGTCCCGGTTTGTCGACGCTATATGTATGCTCTTCGGGAGTTGGAAGAGTGCGTAATGGTCGAGTTGGCTCAGGTAAGAATTGGTCATGGGTTCCGGTCGAGAAGGGTAAGTCGGATGATTTAGGTTGAGTTGCAGAAGGTAAGTTTTGCTCTCTTCCCGTGTCATGCTCATCATTGATTTTCATTTTATCCATTGAATGAAGAATTGGAGCAATCCCTGTTGCTTCTCCACCTGTTGCAATGTTATCATACTGTTCTTCTCTATACAGTATTGTATTTTGGTCTAGAATTTGGATTTACAAATTCTATTAAAACATGGTGTCATGGAATGATGTCCGAATAAACAATTGAAGTGTCTTATCCTTTACCTGTCTTGTCCTCATTTAAATTTAACTTTAAATTTGACATACAAATCTGATACTCCCCAAGATATGAGATGTAAATCTATTGTATGAATATCATTCTTTTGGTGGTCTGCTAGAATCTCCTTGTTCATGCCGTTGATTCTGCAACATGTTGAAGAAAAGGTTGATTTGCAATAATTGGATGATAATAAACAATACCATGATTTGGCACCAAAGTTGCTAACTACCCATCATGCCCAACCCTCGAATCCCCAAACATTTCCATCCTTTCCATGGAAAAAACTTTCACAATATCTAGGCGTTGTCAATGCTTCCAGGATCTGTTCAAAACGATTTTTGGGTTTTTGATTTTGTGGAGGTTATGATTTTCAATGGGTTTTTGATTTTTTTGGAAGTTAGGGTTTTCAAAGGTAGTAGAAGAAGGAAGAGGTTAACGGGCATTACCTGCCACTAACGGTAACGGAGGTAACGACAGGGACAGAAATGAAAACGAATTAAAAGTCCGGTGACTTTATTGCAAGTTTAAAAAGTTGGGTGACCAAAATGCAAGTGACCTAAAAATTAGAAGACTATTTATATACTTTACCTAATTATTAACAAACATCGGTAGAATATGTTACACATCTATCATACAAATTCCATTTCATATTTTGGGTATGTATGAACAAACGAATATAATTAAATAACTAATCATTAACTTTGAATATAAATAAAAAAAATCTTTAAAATTGAAATACATTGGATTCAAAATATTCTAAATTCTTTCCCATTGAATTTGAATAAAGTAGTACACTTTTTCTTAACATATTTTATATTACTCGAATTCAATATGAACATCGAGTATAACTAAGAACTGAACTCCTGCTAACGAAAAATTCGGAACTGACCTTTTAATTTTAGCTTCACTCGAATGGATTTGGTGCTTAAAGAATTATCTGTAGCAGATATTCTAGTCAATATTACTAGATGATCCCCTCACAATTCCATCGAATGCATATCCGACGTTTTTCTCTACAGATCTTACTGCATCTGTGGTGTCGAGTTTGGGTGACTTGGTTGGAGATGGAAAAAGCTCCTTTGCGTTGCCATTGCCAGATTTTGTTCTTGTTTGAGAGCTTCTTTTCCGAATGATTGATGGTATGTTTTTAAAACCCTTGGCTGCATTTCTCAATATCGATGCCGGACTCGATGCCGTCCCGACGTAACCATCTGTATCGGGAGATTCACCGGTCGTCCTGTATGTATTCAAATCCTTCCGCTGAAGCGACTCATAGCTGAAGAAACCAACTCTGATACTACAGTTTTCGGGTTCTGGAGCATTACAAGAATGGACTTGGTGGTTTTGAGTACTCGGATCATGTGCATGGTCGTTTGAAGAAGACGGTCTAATTAGATCATTTGCAGCATAGAAGTCTATACTTGTTCCATGGTTTCCTACATTAATTTGAGAAGCTGCCAGTAGCTCTACTTTCTTCCTCACGGAGCAGTTCCAGAGATTCTTTATTGAATTTTCTGTCCTGTAATATTGAAAACGAAGGTGATTGCTTGGTTTCTTCAGATATCCACTGGATAGTTCTCGGGACATACCTTCCAGGAAGAAGCTTCGCTATCTTCGCCCACTGGTTCCCATACATTCCATGTGCCCTGATAAGAATCAGCTCTTCCTCTTCGGTCCAAGCACTTTTCTTTATATCTGGATTCAAGTGATTGCACCACCTGGATAAACACTTGGCTTTTACTTTATCTGTATGAAAACAATACCAAATAGAGCTATATGTTATCAGCAAGTGATCAGGGACCTTTCTCGGCATTGCTTGCCGATGCGGCCTGGCAAATCTTTAGCTATTTCAGACCACTTCTTCTTCCCTTGCTTCTCCACGAGCTCAAAGATAATATCATCTTCCTGAGAGACCAAACAGACAAAGAATGAAGCGCTGTCATATATGATCCTAGACAGGCTCGAATTGAAATAAATAAAAAGGCGAGGAGCAACATCGTTCAATTAGCACCTCCTTGCTCCAGGGTCCTTTAACGAGGTCTGGATTAAGAACCTTCTGCCATCGATGTAGGCACTGAACATCTGTTCTATGAGGAACCAACTCGGCTAAAATAAGCAAATGATGTCAACAATGGTTGATGAAACAGGACACAATAAGAGGTTATGATCCGCCACACTTCATTCCACTCTAGAAACATAAAGCAACGGCCAAAATCATTCAAACACCAGCACACACGTACCTATCTTCTTCCAGTTTTTTCCATTGAACTTTTGGACAGCAATGGTCAACATGTTGTCCTGTTTAACAAATGGAAAGAAGAAAACTAAACAAAATATGCATTTCTTATAATGAGAAAAAGACCTTGTAATTCAAGCATCAACAATGTCACTGTTGTGAATATAACGAGTACTACTATTTATTTTAAATACCATCTAAGATAACAAAATCAGGGGCAATGATCTATTGAAAAGAAGCTACTCAATACTGACCTCCTCCTCTGTCCAGCCTCCCTTAGTTGATCGTCTAGTGGGACCTGAGATCCTCCTAAACAAACAGTAGAACCCTAATTTAAAAGATATATATATATATATATATCTCAGATTCATAATTGATATAGAAAAGAGTTAAAAAGAAGAAAAATAAAAGAAAACCCTTGAACAGAGACTGTCTTTCGAACTGCATTATCAGTTGTATCAGCAATGCTCGTGGCATTATCAGTATCACCTTCCTCCTTGACTTGTTTCATACTCTAAAATATACCATTACCCAAAAAGGTTTTTCTTTTTCTAAACCCTAACCAAACCTTAACCAGCAAGGCAAAGGCACAAATCCTTTTTTATTATTATTAAAAAACCCTAATCCAGAACTGGAACTTAGGTTTTAATTCCAATGGTGTTTTAGTGGTCAAAAGGGTTTTCTTTTCAAAGAGAAACAAAATCAAACACTTCGGCTTTTGTTAGTCTCCTTGCAAAAGTTTTATTTTCTTAAAAAAATTAAAATAAATGAAGCGATGAGCAGATAAATACAATTACAGAAGGATAGGAAGCAGAGTCCTAAAAGTTTGCTTCTTCTTTTTTTCCTCTCTTTTTTTTAATCATAGTTTAGCGGGAAAATAAATAAAAAACTTCATGTTCATCCCTTCATTCAACATTATTCCAGTTATATTTCTAAGTTTAAATTTTATGAATCCCCCCCCCCCCACACATGTCTCTCTCTCTATATATATATTTATTAAAAATAGAAAAATTAAACCGTATACAATGTATAATCGAGACCATATTTCGGATAGTCAAACTGGTCATATATCTGGATAATCTGAAAAAGAAAGACAAAAACAAAGTGAGCTACAAGGCTCAATGTGTCTTCTAAAATTTAATCAGGTAATACTGCAAAGCTGAAAAAATTTCAAGTACAAAATAATAAACAAAATAATAATCAACCAATGTTAGAAATTAGATATTTTTCCAGCAGAATATCCCAATAGAAATTCACAATCTTACATTTCGTTTCAAATCAACAAAATATGCACATTACCTTACAAAGAGACATCGAAAACTGAATACCAAAGTCAAAATGGAAATTTAGCCCTCATATTATGATCTAAGACATAGTCAGGACAGAGATATAATCTCATACATATGTCAGAAAGAGAAATTTATCCCCATACAGATGTCAAACGGGGAGTTAATCCCATACAAATGTTAGAACGGGGAATGAGATCCCATGCATAATCAAGATGGGGACTAAGCCCATGCAGAATCAGGACAGAGAATAAATCCCATGCAGAATCAAGACGGGGATTATGCCCTCCATAGAGGATCTCATGTAGATATCATAAATGCATCAACATGCAAATTAATGGTGATGTCACAGTATTCATAAGTCAGATATGTCGCGTATATATAAATATATATATAATCATATCACAAACATGTTTACATATAGCAACATATAACATAACACGTTAAATATATCAAACATGTCAAGGGGACACATCTATAAGAGAAAAAATGCAAATCGGCCAGGCCTTACGTTTCCCACGTTAGTAGTACTAGGCCCTACATAATGGAATATAAACAGTACTAGTCTATGAACACAAAATCCATAATTCTAAACGGTAAAAGACTATAAAGTCACTAAATAATACTTATGCGTATCTCGAGACAAATGGGCAGAATCAAACTGAGCTAAACGAGAACGGTCAGGGTGAACTGGTGAATGATGCTGAGAAGCGTGATCACCTTCAGGAATCAATATTAGAAAGTGAGTTCATAATCACACAATTTTCTTAATTAAATAATGACTTTAACCAATAAGTGATGCAAAACAAGGATTTTCGAGTCAGAATTTGGTCAAACAAACTACTAAAATGGACTCAGGACGTCAAAAACATAAAAATAGGTGGTTTTAGAAAAAGTCAATGTTCAAATTCAAAGTCAACGGTCAACGGATCAATCAAACGGTTCGGATTAACGGGTCGGTGATCGGCCCATCCGGTTTGGTCCAAAGGGTGATTGGTTCAGTCGGTCCAAATTTTCGGATGAATCCCACTCGCGCACGACGACGCGTGGGGGACTTTACGGTGGCCAAAAAAATACCAAAATTTGAAGAAAAATAATTCCAACTACGGGGAATCATTTACCGAGGTTAGTTTGTGAAAAAGATCAACGGAGATGGTGTTTTTAGCAAAACTCGAACATTCAAAACTTCACCGATTGCAAACGGCGATGGTGAACGAAAATCCAAGGACACCAGACGAACGGGGTCGATGAGACGAACGCAATGGTACTGGAGGTGTCGAACATCTCCTCTTGATTAACAACGAATCGAAGAAAAACCAAAAACATTTTGTTAAGAGAGAGAACCGAATAAGGTGCCCATTTCTTTTCAAAATACCAAATAGTAACCATGAATGCATGTTTTGGGTTATCAAACCCCAAAATTTATGGGTTAATCATAACACAAAGAACCATATTTTTTAAGAGTTTCCCAAATAGACTAGTAAACTTTCCAACACTTCAATTTAACCCAATTTTTTGGTGTTATAACTCTCCACCCTTAAGAAAAGTTCGACCCCAAAATTTTAGCTGACAGAAAAAGATAAGGAATTAACATCCTCATAGACACTAGAGTCTCTAAAATGACCTTCACAAACTACGATTACTCTATAGTATTTTAACTGTCGTATTCATATTATTCTCATAAATTGACCCTCACAGATAAGCATTTGAATAGTTTTTTTAAACTGAAATAAGATCTTAGTTCATTAATCTCAACAAAAACAACATAAGGGGCTAGTAATAATTAATCACGAACACACTCAAGCTCTAGCAGCATCTCATGTCAAGGAGTAAACATTAATCAATGGTAAATGAAACCTTCAATCATCTCGGAACACTATAATACGACATTTCAGCATATCTTCCAGTATATGAGTAATCCGTTCAAGAACCCACCAGTTTGAGGATAATAAATGGTATCGAAATTTCAATCGCAGACACAAAGCTTTAGGAAGAGTCTTTTGAATTGTGACATAAACCCCAGTCACTATAGACAAGGAAAACTCGCCAAAATGAACAATCTCAAAAGTAAACAACCCAATTAGTTACCAGAAATGTAACCAATTTGAACAAGAATAAAATAAACGGACTTATCGAGATGATCGATAAAACACAAACTGAATCTTACTTTGATAGAGTCAAAGGCAATCTACTGATAAAATCTACAGTTACTTATTCACAAATCCATTTTGAAGTCTGTATGAGTTGAAATAAACTAGGTAGAGATAGAATTCTAGTTTTCATACTTTTAGAGTAATTCCCGAAATTAACTCTCTCCCCTAAAGATAGTCTGAATCAGAGTAATACAAATGTAACATCGTTTTGGTTTTCAAATATAGACAATACATGAGAAATTCTTATATCTAGTCTCATTCAAAATACTTCAGAACCTATACTCATGTTTTATGAATGAATATCACATATAGAGTTAATAATTCATGAGGAAGAGGAATGATAATGTCATAACACTTTCCCCAAGTCAGATTGAATTAGAATGATACAAATATCATATTTATTAACCAAATGAGGAAGCTATTAGTAGATATCAAAATTAATCTATAGAGGATTTGAAGGAATTCAAAAGGGTTCATATCAAAATAATATTTCATTCTGTAAAGTCAAACTTTACACAAATTTTTAGTAGAATAAAAAATTAAACAGAATATTGCTCATCATTCTTGTACATAAGAAACTACAATGTAACAGAATAAGAACTCAAACATGTTAAAGTTATTACATGGATCCATTTATATTTTTATATTATCACATAGAACTGAAATTTTATCAAAACTCATAATCGAGAGAGCTTGGAAGAATATTTAGCATATGGTTAAAGATTTTACCTCTTAGTAACAGGTATTTCGGTTAGAGTTTCCCATATAAAACTGAACATAATGCTGAAAATCAGATATTAACACATCTTATTTTCAGGAGGAAATTGATAATAAATTCATATTTTTTAAATAACTGAGGAGGACTAAAGAGTGTTAAAACAAAATTAAGAACATGTGTTGTTATTTGACTTAATTGCAAGAGTTCAAACCTTACACCCAAAATAACCAATTAATATGTTTAAACGACATCAAACATCCAAACCAGGCTCACGACTATATATATATTTTAAATATTAAACTATCATTACAGATAATTAGTAACTTTACAAAATGACATCGAAGTCTCGATAATTTTATAAAATACTTGAAAAATCTTGTGGCATGATTTTTCAAAAACATTTTTCATACTTTTCTAAAAATCTTTTTACAAGTTTGTTTAAAACAAAATTTCATAATTATAGCAGGTTGCACAGTCTGAGAGTTTAAACTTGGACTTTGATACCACTAATATAACCCCCTAGACCCAACTTTGGAGTTACAACTGAATCATATTGATCATATATACGAACCAAGAACGAAAATTTTTAATAAGCCGTTCTGAAAATGTTTATCGAATATAAAATCAGAAATAAACTCATGCCACATTTTAAAAAGACTGAAAAGTAAATATTAAAATGCATATAGTGTATAATCGAGACCATAGGTCCTATATATGGATAATCTAAAAAAGAAATATAGAAACAGAGTGAGCTACAAGGCTCAATGTGTCCTCTAAAATTTAATCAGGTAATACCACAACACAGAAAAATTTCAAGTATAAAATAATAAACAAAATAATAATCGACCAATATTAAAATTTAGATACATTACCAGCAGAATGTCCCAACAGAAATTCACAATCTTACCTTTTGTTTTGAATCAACAAAATATGCACATTACCTTACAAGGAGACATCGAAAGCTGAATACCAAAATCAAAATGAGAATTTAGCCCTCATATGAAGATCTTAAACAGAGACAGGAGGGAGATATAATATCATGCAGATGTGAGAACGAGGAATTAATCCCATGCAGATGTCAGAACGGGAAGATTTTCCATACAAATGTCTGAACGGGGAAAGAGATCTCATGCAGAACCAAGACGGGGACTAAGCCCATGCAGAATCAAGAAGGGAACAAATCTCATGTAGAATCAAGATGAATATTATACTCTCCATAGAGGATCCCATGCAGATATCATAAATGCATCAACATGCAAATTAATGGTGATGTCTCAGTATTCAGAAGTCAGATATGTCGTGTATATATATATATATATAATCATATCACAAACATATTTACAGATAGCAACATATAACATAACATGTTAAATATATTGAACATGTCAAGAGGACACACCTATAAGATAAAAATGCATATCGGTCAGGCATTACATTTCTCACGTTAATAGTACTAGGTCATGCGGAATGGGAACCTAAAATTGTACTAGTTTATGAACATAAAATCCATAATCCTAAATGATAAAAGACTATAAAGTCACTAAATAATACTTATGTGTATCTCGAGATAAACGGGAATAATCGAATTGAGCTGAGCGAGAACGATCAGGGTCAACTGGTGAATGATGCTGAGAAGCATTATCACATTCGAAAATCAATATAAAAAAGTGAGTCCAAAATCCCACAATTTACTTAATTAAATCATGACTTTAAGCAATAAATGATGCAAAACATGGATTTTAGGATCAGAATTTGGCCAAATGAACTGCAAAAATGGACTCAGGACGTCGAAAAACATAAAGATAGATGGTTTCGAAAAAAGTCAACGGTCAAATTCAATTATCAAAGTCAACAGTCAAAGTTAAAGTCAACGATCAACGGATTGGTGACTGGCCCAGTCAGTTCGGTCGAAGGGGTGATCGGTTCAGCTGGTCTAAACTGTCGGACGAATTCCACGCATGCATGACGACGAGTAGGAGCGCGTGGGGGACTTTATGGTGGTCAGAAAAATACCAAAATTTGCATAAAAATAATTCCAACTAGGGGGAATCACTTACTGGGGTCAATTTGCGAAAAAGATCGAGAGAGATGGGATTTTTAGCAAAACTCAAACATTCGAAAATTCACCGATTGCAAACGGCGATGGTGAACGGAAATCTATGGACACGGACGAACGAGGTTGATAAGACGAACACAATGGTACCAGAGATGTCGAACACCTCCTCTCGGTTAACAAGGAATCGAAGAAAAATAAAAAACGTTTTGTTAAGAGAAAGAAAATAGAGAGAGAATCGACTAAGGTGTATTTTTTTCAAAATATCAAATGGTAACCGCAAGCAAATGTTTTGGGTATTCAAACCCCAAAATTATGGATTAATTACAACCTAAAACCCCATATTTTTAAATAGTTCCCCAAATAGACTAGTAAACTTATCGACACTTCAATTTAGCCCAATTTTGGGATGTAACACAGAAAAAAATTTAGTTATATACTAGGCATTGCTACATCATGTAACGAATGCGTTGTCACGTCGGTTCATCTTTACTGGTTTATTTATCATACTTGCATTGCATTTTTAAGATTTCTCTGTAACTTGATATAATGATATGCAACATAGTCAGCAGCCAGATTTGTGTTCATGGCAACTGAACTCATGTGTTCAAAAGGAATACAGAAATATATGAAGATGATCAACACAACCTTGCTCGACTGGTTAGGGAAAATATGAACACCCTTATCGCCTTCTGATAGTTTCGAACCTACCGCGTTTTTTTTTTCAATACATCCTACATTGAATTGCAAATAATGTTTCAACTAGTAGTGTTTTTCGTATCCTCCTCTCCCCATAGGAGTGGCCAAACCAAGTTATTTACATTGCTCTTCATCCGGCTGCAGGCTCCCCGGAATCACACCAAATGCTTTTCTAGTTGTTTCATATCCTAAAGCCGAGTGATGAACATGTGCTGATGTGTCCTCCATATTCTTCTGCAGGTTTAAAGATATTGATGCAAATTTCTTTGACGGCTTGCTTGTGGAACAATGGATCGGCATGATCATGACCTGGATGAACTCCAAACATCAGTTTCGGCTTCCTTAACTTGATCAAAGTCCTCTCCATTGCCATACCGAGACCAGCTAGCTCGGTTTTGGTGATCACGAAGATGTTTAAGTAGTTCTCCATAGCCTTTGTTCCAAGGCCAGCTTCCCAATGTAGTAACCCCCTTTGGTGAAGGCTTGGTTACAGCTCTGTTGTTGCTCAAAACTTTTCTTGCCTACCTCAATGAACTTGGGGTTAACTCCATGAACGTTGCACATGATCTTTAATTGCAAAGCTCTCAGCAACAGTTCTGATCTGTAAATGTAAATTGTTGATGGAATACTTATTTGCAAATCTGGGTTAATGTCTCGAGCAAAACCACAAAGCAACTCCATGCTGCTGCTGGTTGTTCCTAGCAGACAAGGTCCTAAAAGAGATCAACAAGCTGGCCCATTGAACTCACCTCTCTCTACTTAAATAATCTAGACTTCTTAATCAACCCTGATGCATTAATTATTTACTAATTTATCAAACAACACATGGCTAAACAAATGAAAAAGATTCCAAAGGGTACTTAAAAAAAGAGGTTAGGAAGCTAATCCCAAGTCAATCAAACCATAGAAACTTTCAAGTTCATCATTTATCAGTTCTCACCTTCACCTCAAAGTTTTCAGATCCATTTCCAGTTTCAGTACAAATGGAAGATCAGTCAACAAAGAAGTACATATACATCAACATCTACATATACATATATAGATATATATTTTTAATTTTGCAACTGAGCATAAATAACCTAATACCCATTGTTTTCCACTTTCTTTTCCAGGTATGCAGTGGTTACGGGTGCAAACAGGGGGATCGGATTTGAACTATGCAGGCAGTTGGCTTCTAAGGGCATGACGGTGGTGTTAACTGCTCGAAGCCTTCGAGAAATTGAACCAGCTTTGTCTGTCTGAAGCTGTAATGTTTCATCAACTGGATGTCACAGTCCCTGCAAGTGTTTCTAGTTTGGCAGATTTCATAAAGACCCAATTTGGTAGGCTTGATATCTTGGTAATTCATATAATATACACTTCATTTTGACTGGAATCTGAAAAACCGATCCGATCAATTCAAAATGATTCGGGAATTTTAAAACCTGAACCGACTCGATCCATAATCTTTGTAGGTGAATAATGTTGGAATATCTGGAGTTTCAGCAGATGAAGATGTGTGAAAGCTGCTGTTCTTGGCAAGGTAATCTTTACTATGATTTCATTGGTCATCATTCGGGGAAAATAATGTGTTGCATCAAACAAAACATTAAATTTCTTGTCACTTGATCCAGCCTTTTGCTGCAATCAACTGGAGTGAAATATTGATCGAAACAAACGAGTCATCTGAAGAATGCCCAAAAACAAATCATTATGGAGTCATGAGAATGTATGAAACACTCCTCCCCCTTCAGTTATCTGATTCGTTGAGAATTATAAACATCTCTGCTTCAATGGAACAGTTATAGGTAAACATATACTTAACGGAGATAACCATAATCATTACAGCTTTGATTAGTGTTTCTAACAGAGACAGGCAACAAACTTGTGTTATGTTTCAGAATATATCAAATGAATGGGATAAAGCTGTCATGGGGGATGCTGAGAACCTTACAGAAGACAAAGTGGATCAAGTGTTGAGAATATTTACGAATAACTTCAAGGAAGGTTCATTACAAGCCAAGGGCTGGCCTACTCTTTTGGCGACATATTCGGTCTCGAAAGTGGCCATGAACGCCTACACAAGGACACTGGCAAAAAAACACCCCGGTTTCCAAATCAACTGTGTCTGCCCTGGTAATGTCAAACAGACATAAACTATAACACAGGTCTGTTGCCTGTTGAAGAGGGCGCCGAGAGTGGTGTGAGGCTGGCTTTGTTGCCCAATAATGGCCCTACTGCCCACTTCTTTGTTAGGATGGAACACTCAGAATTTTGATCATATTGACCTTGTGAAAATATATGGTTTATACCTTCTGTATTAAACATCTATGACTCTCAATCTAATAAAAGGCATTGTCAAAATGAATCCATTTTATTAATTTTTTCATCCTTTTTCTTTATTTTTGGGGTAAAGTACACAAATGGTCCCCCAACTATTGGGTATTATTTTATTAAGTTCTTCGACTATTAAAAGTTACAAACTGATCCTCCAAATATAGAGTGTTACTTTGTTAAGTCTCTCGACTATTAAAAGTTACAAAAGGGTCACTCAACTATTTATTATGTTCCAAATTCACCATTTTCTGCAAAATATGATGGTGTTCTGAGCTGAATGTTAACCTACTGGATGTGTCATTATAAAATCTGATCCTAAAATCTCAAACAATTATCATTCTCAGTCATCATATTAACGTCCAGCTGAGACAACCGCCAACTTTTAATGGAAAATGACGAGTTTAAAACATAATGAATAGTTGGGTGATCATTTTATAACTTTTAATAGTCGAGGGACTTAAGAAAACAACATTCTATAGTCATATGACCATTTTTAACTTTATATAATCAATGAACTTAATAAAGTAATATCCTATAGTCAGGGGACTATTTGTACTTTACCCTTATTTTTATTAACTTGGCCGTTTATCGGTAGAGGGACTAATTTTGAATAAACCCTTAAAACAGAGGGAGTCAGCAGGTATTTTCACCGTCAAATGGTGATAGTGGGAAATTTCCTTTCATATGGAAACAAAAATTATTCGCCTTCCTCGCTGTTCTCTTCTTCATCGCACACCCATTAATTGCCAAATTTGGTTGGTTCCTCCACCGCATACGTTGGAAATATGCTAATGTTATTATTTTTTGGCTTATTTCTACCTTGGAAATATGCTAGTATTTTTTTATATTTGATTCTATAATATATATCTATGGTTATTCGTTCTAATAATGTTAAATTTAAACTTTAAAACCGGTAATATATTATTTCAATATCTTTATCACTTGTAGATAAAAACATAAACAAAGCACAAAACAACTTGCCTCCGTGGCTAAAAGAATCATTATTGTTTTTAGAGGTCACGGGTTTGAACACTAACGAATGCAGTAGGATAATTGAACACATTCATTGTCAAATGATTGAGAGTACGTAGAACAAATGATGATTTATAATCACTTTAACTTAAGTGTAAATTACAAATTTGATAACTGAATTTTCATATGATTCCTATTTTACTCACTGTACTTTCAAAATTTTCAATTTGCTCACTCAACTTTATATATTGAGTTTTTTTTGTCACTCTGCTGTTAAATTTCTCACGCACTTATAACGTGGTTTAGAGAAATAGTTTTTTAATCACTAAAAGCCACGGATGTTACGACAGGTCAAAAAAAATAAAGGGTAAATTACAAATTTGATAACTGAGCTTTCATATGATTCCTATTTTACTCATCATACTTTTAAAATTTTCAATTTGCTCACTTTGTCGTTAAACTTCTCATCATCAACGATCGTCCACCTCTGTCCTCATCGTCGAACCCATCTCTGACCAACGGTGGCTCGCACCGCCACATCCAATAACATCGGTGTCGCCACCCAATCGAAGCCCTGTCCTTCATCGTTGATGAAAGTCCACCGTTCATTCGTAAAATCATAGGAAAACGTTCGATGACCCGTCGTTGATCTCAGTCTTCGTTGGATGGTGACTGTCACTTCCAGTATCGATGTGAGCGTCAGTCCACTGCAACCAAAACCCTGGTGGCCGATCATTAAGGCTCCCCGCCGTTCATCGTAGAGAAATCGTCGAAGGTTCGTCGGGAAACCAAAGTTTTCCATCGATTTTCGGTCACCCCGACCATTTGTTCGTCTCACTGCCGCCACTGTTGAAGTCATATCTTCTTTTCGATAAAAACCCAATCGATTTGCCCTTTCAACGTCGCTGCTTCCGTAGTCAGTCGTTTTTCGTTTGTTTTAGACTGTTTTGCTGCATATCTGACGCCAAAAAAGTCGTCAAACTTAAACCCGATGCAGTTTTTCGACCACCCCGATTATCCGTTTTTCTAACCATGGCTCACTTGGCTTGCACCAATTAAAAAACCATTTCTCTAAGCCACATCATAATGGTGTGAGAAGTTTAACGACATATTGACCCCAAAAAAACTCAATCTATAAAGTTGAGTGAGCAAATTGAAAATTTTGAAAGTACAGTGAATAAAATATGAGTCATATGAAAGTTTAGTTACCAAATTTGAAATTTACGCTTAATATATAAATAAAAAAGCACGTTGCTATGGGGTTGCAAGTGGATTTCACTTTGATAATAAGTAATCTCAAACACCATATCTCATCTAAAGGGGAAACTCACAGTACCTCAACACTAATTATTTAATCCCCTGAGTTCCTTTCATTAAAGCTCTGCCTTTAAATTCATTCCCTCTACTTTTTCGAAAACACTCGTACACTGTCTCAACCCATTTTCCCAAACTTCATCAAAGATTCAAAGGTCACAATTTTCATATCATCCTCCCACCTCTTCTCCGATTCTGAATTTCCGCCCCCATTATCTCAAAACTTCATCTTTTGATTCGGGTTCGATTTATTTTTTACTAAAAGCATTGCAATTTTGATAGCAGAAGCGATATAAGTAGACTTCAATGGCTCTGAGGAAACATGGGTTGATTGCTTTGTTTGATGTTGATGGAACTCTTACAGCTCCGAGAAAGGTATATAAATCTTAGTGATATGCCTTTTGATTTCTGGGTTTTTGAATTTAAGTGAACCTGACATTCATTTAAATGGTATAGACGGCTACCCCTGAAATGCTTGAGTTCATGAAGGAACTGAGAGAGGTATTTGATTTTCATGATGACATTTTTGGTTCTCTTTTGTTAAATCTGTTGTCAAACTTACTCTTTCGATTGAAGGTTGTTACTGTTGGAGTAGTGGGTGGATCTGACCTTAGTAAGATATCTGAGCAACTTGGGCAATCAGGTTTGCTTCTATTAGCTTTTCACATGTTGTTTTCATTGTTCCTTTAATGCCTATGATTGATCATTAACCATAGTTTGCATTTGCTGAAAGTGCAGTCATTAATGACTATGATTATGTGTTTTCTGAAAATGGGCTTGTTGCTCATAAAGATGGGAAACTCATTGGCACCCAGGTATTGTTACTCGTAGCTTGCATTTTCTATTTGTCCAACGCCATGTTTTCATGGCATGTAAATTTAAGAGCCGGTGATAAGTTTTTCCCTTTTGGTTCCTTTAAGTTGATCTGCATTGCTTTAACTCAGTCTCCGTTCCCTTTTTCCAGAGCTTGAAGTCATTTCTTGGAGAAGAGAAGCTGAAGGTTAGATTCGTTTTCCCTCTTAGATATGATGGCTCTACCACTTGACATCTAAAATAGATTGCATTAAGAAAAAGGTCGATTTATAATATCGTTGCGACTCAATTGATGTTCGTTTGCTGCTTGTATATCTAAAGTACAATATCTAATTTGAACATATTTTAAGTGTTGGTTGAATGATAGGCAGTAATAGTTTAGTGCAGTGAGCTACATGTTGTATGCTATTTGTTCATTCATTGCAAATGATTGTGCAGGAATTTATAAACTTCACGCTGCATTATATTGCTGACTTGGATATCCCAATAAAAAGGTAATAAAACTTAAAGAATGGAGTTTATACTTCAAACTCTAGCACAACTCTATTTATTCTTCTAATCGTCCGAGATGAATGACGCAACCTCTTTATTGTTTTTCTTCGGTTTAGGGGTACATTCATAGAATTCCGAAGTGGGATGCTCAATGTATCTCCAATCGGACGAAACTGCAGCCAAGAAGAAAGGGATGAATTCGAGAAGTATGACAAGGTATAAAACACAAATCTAAAGGATATGGAATCAGTATTTATAGGTGCATACGCTTAAACAAATCTAAATACATGAGGTTTCAGGTTCACAATATTCGCCCGAAAATGGTTTATGTGCTTCGAGAAAAGTTTGCTCACCTGAACTTGACGTTCTCCATCGGAGGGCAAATAAGCTTTGATGTGAGTAATGCACACGTTCATGATTAAACGTTTTAAATTACAAGACTGTAGAAAGAATCCATCGGTTATTTATTGCTTCGTTTTGCTTGTAATAGGTTTTCCCCCAGGGCTGGGACAAAACATACTGCTTGAGATATCTTGAAGATTTTCCAGAAATCCACTTCTTTGGGGACAAAACATACAAGGTTGGTTCCATTCCACTTCTTTGGTCCTCCATTCTATATGATTCATAAATTACTTCAGCCTTTATCTTCGATACCGTTAACGGCCGTGCCTGGATAATTTAATGATCAGGGAGGGAATGATCATGAAATTTATGAATCAAACAGAACTGTGGGACACACAGGTGAGTTGCTATCTCAAGGCCGAACAGTTAACACACAGATCTTCAATGTTCAACGACTTAATATGTTGTGAGAAGCATGAATAAGATTATATTTGTTTTGGTCATGCAGTCACGAGTCCTGATGATACAGTGCAGCATTGCAAAGCTCTCTTCCTAAGCAACCCTTGAACGACACCATTTTTCTTCTTGATGTTATCAATTTGTGCCGCGTATTTTAATAGAGCAAATAAGTGCCAAGGCGGTGCTGGCTTAAGTACGTAGTTTTATATATAGTTCATGTCAAATTGGTTGACAGTTGCTTATTCAGAACTTGCAGAAACTACTGTATCACGATTATTCTTTTACTACAATTTGAGGAAATCAAATTCACTTTTGGACCTTTACCATATTGTGGTTGCAGCAATTTATATCTTTTAGTGCATAAATAACATACATATACATCCACATTGAAGCCAAAGAAGAGGCAGATAAATTAAAATATAGGCTTTTACCCAAATATACCTTTTTAATTAAATACTGGATTAGTATTCATCTTCATTTGTTTACTGAAATAACAGTCATTTATGTCATGTAAAATAAGGACAGTGTCTAGTGAAAGAACAAATATCATCTTTGAGAATTCTTCAACCCATGAAAATGGTCCTTTGCTGTATATTATTTGGTAACATCTCTTTCTGTACAACTCACAACAATGGGGAGGCATGTAGTTCTATACAGTTTTTTTATTACCCCTTGTGAGGGGTGGGGGTTAACACTGGGAACTTTTCATATTACCAAAGTTCCTTCGGTAAGGTTTTCATCCGAAGAATCTGGCGGTTGCGTTTTGGATTTACTCGTGACTCGAGAAAATCCATAACCAAGAGAACTTCCGCTGGCTTGGCATAGCTGTGAAATGAAAACACATACGAATTATGATAAAATTATACATTGAGATGTTAGGTATGAATGCAACAGACATGAAGGCGATATGGTGATTTTAATTTTCTGCTACAAAAAGGAGAGTAGGGTTGTAGGGAGTACCTCTGTTAGCTCCGCAAGATGGCGGGACCTGAATTCATTGATTGTTGCTGCAATCTCAGATGTGGGCAGTTTAGCCTGCAAAAAGAAACACAGAAGACGCTTTAAGATATCGACAGCGACTAATAAATAACAGAATAGAAGAGAATAAGATTAATGGGTGAAAAACAAATTAAACTCTCCGGCCTTAGTCATAGTAAGTTGACATTGCAAGAGTTGCACAATGCCAAACCAGATCCTTCATTGCCAAGGAAAACAAAAGGGAACGAGGATGCTCATAGTACGAAAACAATAATGCATCATACCTGTGCAAGAACAGCAGCTGCCAACTGTAGACTTGGTTCCAAGGTTTCTGGCACAACCTGTGCTCAACAAGCAAGAAGAGTAAGGAAAAAACAGAAATGAAAAATAACAGGAGATTTTAGTAGAAGGTATCAGAATATTACAGCCGTAGCCCCAGCTTTTTCCAAATTAAGGCCATGATCAACATCATGAGCACGGACAAATGTTTTAACGTTAGGGAAATACTTGTTCAGAGCCCAAACAGTTCTATAATTGGCACCGGGAGTATCCAACGTTATTGCTGCAGCACATGCTCTTGCAGCACCAACTTTATGAAGGACCTATTTACCAGTATAAAGAAGTCAAATAGAGATCTAAGAGTTGGGTTATTTCAAACTTATTTTGCTTACCTCTCGACTACCAGCATCTCCAAAATAAACAGGAATGTCCAGGGCACGCCCCATTGCTACCCTATCACTGAAAGCGCAGAACATTTTAGTGTCTTACCATTATCGATTGATGAACTTTAGATGTCTGTTACTTTGAAATGCTAACCAATGATGAAAGTACAATTATTTTATGGCCATTTCCAGAACGAATCATCCTATTTCCGTGAACGCCGTAGCTTTTTCAACAAAAATGTCAATCATATAGTATGCGAAAATGACCATATTGCATTAGTAGAAAAATGCTGGGAAATAGGCATGCCCTTACAAATGTATAAAAGTGGTGTTATTTCCAATGGCATATAACTCTACAGTTAAAACATCTAGAACCTTTTTCTTTCATTTTTCTTCTTTAGAAAAGCATTCAAAAAGAGAGGTGTCAGGTTCTCCACCGAGGAACCAACTTTCCCATATATCCATCAGTCCCTCTAGCTCATAATCACATACGCATATGCTGTTAGTGGACATTTAATATTATACCAATACATTGGGAAAAATAGATAATGAAAGACAAACTCACAAGTCACCATACAGATTAGGATCTTGGAGGAATTAAATTGGCAAACATAAGGATCTATACTGTACCTAGCTAAAGAGTTAGATGTTTGCAAAATCATAAACACTGTTTGAAGACCCTCCAGCCTTTTCGTATTTCTTAAAAAAGAGCAAATATTCATTCAAATAAATTTTCTTGTTACCTCCTCACATCAAGAGCAACAAATGGAATTAGGCGTTCTGAGAGAAGCTGAGCTATGATCTGAAAACACCCAGAGAAAAACAGAACGACATTTTATAAACATATGTTCACTATTAACTAATTAGAGAGGAGGTTCATCAGATTAACATTTTCAGAGTAAATTTTCAAATTCAATGGAGTAAATATATAAATACCTGGCCAACACGTCCAAAGCCACAAATAATAATGTGATCTTGCAAATCATCAGTCTGGAAATAATACAAGTCAGAGACAGATTAGTATGTAATTATCTGTGATCCCACTACATAAAAAATGGGATGCTTAACATACTGGAAGGATATTTATTGCATACGGATACTTCACATTCCCTCCAATATTTAATATCTGATCATAATCACCCCAGATAACTTTTATTGCAAAATCAATGAAGCTTTATTCCCATATCAATTTGTTACTACCTCAAAATGCAACAAAACATGGAGTTCACTCAAAGAACCATGGGAAGGCCTGCTTTAGATATTTACAAACAACTGAGGGGGGAAACTAAAACTTGCAACCTCAATTTAGACATGTTACCTCACTCTCAACAGGCAATAAACTTCGAACATCCTGCAGCTCAAAACGTGAGGCAATTAATTGGCCTCCGGCAGCAAGCCAAGGTGTGAGGGCCATTGAAATCCCCACAACAAGGAACAACAATGAGGATAGCTGAGAAGACATTATTCCCTGCCAAGAAAACCCCATTAATACTTGCATAAGCAATAAAAAAAATTCATTATTAGAATTTGGAAGTTGGATTTCATTATTTAAAAAACAATGATCACTATTGATTAATAGCAAAGCAATCCCATTTACCAATATATATGATACAATTAATGATATCCCAAAATATTACGGAATAAACCTTACACAGTTACACTGAAAAAAATAAAAAAAATAAAACCCAATAGCCCAAAAGTTTAATTAAAAAGTTACCAAATGCAGGATAAACTATTAGATGTGGATGAGAAGATAATCTTGTTACCGACTGATGTTAGTTATTAGAGAAAGAAACCTGATTAACAGCTTCACCGAAAGCTACAAATGCAAATTCTCCACCTGGAGCCAGAAGAAGACCAACCCTTATGGCAGAAATAATTGAAATGCCAAAAAGTTTCCCAACAACTGCCACCAATACAGTCTTGCCACCAAGTAAGAGTGCTAATGTCCCCGCAATGACAGGAAAATTTGATAAAAGAAGCTTCGGGTCAATGGACATGCCAACCTGAAAAGTCAAATTGTCAATGGTTGGATATGCTAGATCATCAAAATATGGCAGTACCAATAACCTAAAACCAAAAACAAGCCAATTAAGCAAGTGTTATCATTCTCCAAACTTGGTAATGTAACGATAAGAAGATTTTATCCAACCAGCTCACCCAGTTTTTTCCCACTTCAAACTATGAGATAAAATCACCAGAATCTTGGTCTTGGTCGTACAACTGTTATATACTATTTACACTAAATGGCCTTCATAAGAAATGAGCACCAGGTAGCTTTTACAATTGAAGCAAGAATGAAATTCTGGTCATCTAAAATGGAGATGCCAGCAAATAAAATACCAACCGTCATGAAGAAGAGACCCAATAAGAGGCCACGATATGGAGCAATATCTGATTCAACCTGCAAAGAGAATTCAGTCTCTGCAAGAAGCAAACCAGCTAGAAATGCTCCCAATGCCATGGAAAGTCCAGCCTGTTCAACCAGAAAGTAGAGAAAAAGGAAGGATCTAAGATATTATTACTACTATAAAAGAAAAAAGAAAAACCAAGAAGAAGAATGTATAGTTTCATACCCTAGCAGTAAGCAGACTTGTCCCAAGAATAACAAGGAGGGTATTGGCTGAGAATATTTCTGCATTTTGATTTTCTGCTATTTGCTTATAGATCGGTCGGAGTAACTGCAAGAAAGAACAAAAGGTATCAATAATCTTAGTGAATTCAGAAAATTGTGGGTAAAATGCTTCTATGAGTCGATACTGCCACAGACTATTAGATGCATTTACTATTTGCATAACAAACCTCTCACGGGCTATCAGTTAACTCCTCAATGATACTCTTATATCCTAATAGATAATTTTCAAAGTTTTTCATCAGTCAAATATTAGGTGATAAATTAATTCAAATATTACAGGATCAATTACAATAAGGTAAAACAACAACAAATTATTGCCCAAACCTGAGCCCCTTGACGCCAGCTTGCAGTGATGGCAATGTCCAAGAGCTTCTGCAATGGCTCTAAAACCAACCTAAAAACCAGAAAAAATTACATTACTCAAAGTAAAAATAAAAAACATAGAAGTACCGGCAATGATAACAAGAATATATAGAAGACAACCCAGACGGGGAACTTCACTTCTTAACTTGCCTCAGCCATCAAAATTCTTCCATATTTTCTCCTAAATATCTCCACTAGCAAATGTCTATCCAAAATACCTCATAGCATTTCATTAGAACTATTTGTGGAGGCAAACGTCAAACTAGAAAAGAAAATATTTTGGAAAAGCACATGCTCCCTTAAAGCAAACTAGTGTAGTATGCTGCAAAGAAATAAACAGAAACAGAAACTAAGAAACCCCAAGGAGATGAAGGAACAGGTTAATAGAAGCCATGGAAAATTACTCATCAAGACCACAGCCTAAAGAAAACATTATGGTTCATTCATCAAAACTTGATCCCCAAGTAAACTTTATGGCTTATGCAAGTATCAAAACAAAAAAAAAATCTAGATATCTGTAAATGGCATAATATAAAAGCAAGACCAATAGAATATTCAAGGTGAAATGAAGATTAAAAAGGAAATAAACATGGATTTATTAGAATTAGAACTTACCCCTCCTTTTGATGAATTTGGTGAGATAAGAGGAATGAGTATAAGCAAAACAACAACAGCCAAATCCTGGAAAGGAGATATTGATCAATAAAAGACCATAACCAAAATATCTAAATGAACTAAATGCCACAGTAAAATTAGAAAGAATGACAAGGGGGATTCCAAACACATCAAGTAGGTATTATTATATTTGTCCTAATTGCTGATATAGTCTGATCATGAATGAAACATTTTGAGCACCTTGAGAGCAAGATGGCTTAAGTGCATGGACGATTACCATATCGTGTTGAGTAGATAACTAATTTCACCTTTTGTTTACTTCAACAGTAACTATGTCAGTTTAAAACATAAAGACAAGGAAAAAGATTTCAACAATAGTAATAAGGAAAAAAAGAAGAAAGTGACAGAAAAAAGTAGAAGCAGGAACACATGTATCAGTTATCAAGATGTTCATTTGTATGACAACTGCATGAAGAATTATTATCACCGACTGCAAAATTCAATTCAAAACAAAATGCCTCCTGAAGTCGATCTCTTTTCTCAAGATCCTAGGACAACCTGAAAAAGTAGGACTGAAAATGTAGCACGTCCATGGCGCGAAGTACTCTCACCTCGCTCCTGTAAAACCTGCAAATGAAGACAATATCAGCTATATGTACATAGAATGGAGCCATGAGGTTTCATTGTATTCTGTGGTAGATATGTTGTTGTAAAAGAATAAAAACTATGAAAATAAAAACAAATGACAGAAGTCTGACACAATCAGGTCATAGGCATACTATATTAAATCTACTAGGTAAATTTGCGAAGTTGCAAGAATCCAAGTTATCTTCTAATTTCCAATGATTTTGAGATGCCACAGATGAATATAAGTGGAAAACAGATGCATTATATTAAATAAAAATATAATTTGAATATTTTGCAATAGCAAGCTTGCTATATTTTTTCCCCTTCTTCAGGATGTACAAGAATAATGGTAATAATGCAATGTCAAAAATTAATGACATCTGAAGCAAAATGTACCTATGTTAATACCTGCAAGACAACAGCAGTTGAAGATAATGCCAGGCCGTTCCCGATCACAATTGCAGCTGGACCAGCCTGCCCAGCAACAAAATGAGAAACCAGACCAACCACAACTGCTGTCACAAGGACCTGTATCACATTAAAGTTAAAATAACTTCTAAAACACAAGTGAATAGAAGAAAAATTATCTTCTCAATTACCTGGGCAGAGCCTAATCCAAAAACATATTTCTTCATGGAACTTAATCTTTCAACAGATAACTGCAAAAGGTAAAAAATAGACAGACATTTGATATCATCTTATAATTATGAAGTTCAATGTAAAGCTACAACTATGGATGTAAAAAATAAACTCCACCTCAAGGCCGATATTGAATAGCAAGAAAACAACTCCAAATTCAGCAATTGCTTTGGTCCCATGCACATGACGGATTATGGAAAGACCATAAGGTCCAATCAAGATGCCAGCAGCCAAATATCCAAGAACAGGGCTGCCTAAAATTTTGAGAATATAGAAGTAAAAACAGCATCATATACAAAATTCCCAAAGGAGAAAAGAAAAAGGGGAAATAATGATAAGGAGTGGAAAAGCAAAAATATAACTGTTTATTCCGGTCTATGAGGAAACATCATAAAAAGCAAACAGAGAATTCAAACATGAGCTCCAAAAGTCTTCGTAAAGGTTCAGAATTGACAAAAAGATCATGTGTAATGTCAACTCAATGCAACACACTGAAATGATCTAATGGATAGAGAGTTAGTCACCTCCAGGAATTTTCTGAAATATAGGCACAAAAATTACACTTGCAAGAAGTAACCACAGCACATCAAAGAGGGAGGCCTCCTCCTCATTCATCTGGGAAATTCAAAGATTGAAATAAGCTTCTGACAAGCTGCTATATACAGTACAATTACGATCACTGGAAGGAAATGAAAGATTAATAAATGGTGTAGGAACACTTACCTCCTGATGTGGAAGCAACGCAACTAGTTCTTTTAGTCTTTTAGGAATTTTCTGTATTTGTCGGATCAGAGGCTTTGCATCTGTAGAAACGTCTTCTATACTAGTGGTTATGACATCTGGATGCTGCATCAGCCTAGCTCTCCTCTCTGCCTGATTAGCATAGAAGGCAACCCTGTGATCAAAGATGGAAAATCATTTTCCAAGCATCAAATCTTATAAAAAAGCAACAAAAGACATATATGGGAATTTTGCAAAAAGAGTGATATGAATAAATTAGTAACAAAATAAGACAGTAATATTCAAAAGCATACCCAGCTCCCAAGAGCAGTACTCCTACAACCAATTTCGGAATATGTTTCCTCGCAGACTCCAAAAGACTCTGGGCAACTGATGATGGGGTGAACTCTGTCCCATCATCAGTGAAGGAAAAGAAAGATGCAGGGAAGAAACGTGAAGATTTCTTCAACAGTGACTTTGAGGAATTAGGGGGTGAAGTCTCCCTTGTCAGCTCCTTCTGAGATTCTGACTTCTTTGGTTTAACACTTTTTGACTTTTCTGCTTCAATTTCAGCTTCTTTTAGAGAATCTGAACCCAGCATTCCATTCTCATGATCACTTGGATCATCTGTAGGCTCAGCAACCAATGTACTATTACCATTAACCAAAGCATCCCTTTCTCTTTCAACAAAAACATCACTAGGACCCCCTGGACCAATCTCTTCCTCGACAATTGTCTCTTCACCCAAAACCTGCCCCTGGGCAGCTTCAGCAGTGTCAATAGTCAAATTAGAAAGGGACTTTTGAGCTCTTTGCAGAGCTATCTCTGCATCGTTCACACGCTGTGTAGCCTCCAACTCAAAAGCAACTGCTTGTTCAGCTAAAAGCATGATGTTTGCCACATCTTCCTCGGCTTTCAAAGCATCCATCTGTGCTTTCTCCGCAACAGCATTCGATCTATCCACTTCTTTCTGCAACTCCTCCTTTTTACTCTGCAAGTGCCTTAACTCTGCTTCACAATTTGCCAATTTCTCCAGACATTCTTTGATCTCATATTGTGCAGCCACTGGTATTCCATTATCTTCCCTAACATCAATTTCCACATCACTCTCCCCAGAACTGTCTGCTGTCACCTGAAGCCTTGCCTCAGCTAATGATAGCACCATTGTTGCTTTTTGAACAGCCTCCTTAGCAATGCACTCGTCATTCACAATATCTTGAATCATATTAATCGTGCTGTTAACATCATTCCAAGCATTGGCTGCTTCATCCTTCGAAGCTATAGCAGCTTCTGATGTTTTTTGAGCCCTTTCCTCAAACATCCTACTGTTAAGGCGTGCCACTTCCAGTTCCTTCATTGCCTTCTGCAACAACTCCCTCAACTCATCCAGACTAGGTGTTTCTACTTCACTGTTTCTCTCTTCTCCAGAACTGCTTGATACAGTACCACCAGAACTTCCATCACTACTCTCTGCAAATTCCACATTCCGACCATTCCCATCAGCATAAGCTATCGAATCATTACCTTGACAATGAGACCTAACTCCTCTTAGTTTTGACACCTCATGCAAACTGTTAAACAAAGATGTACTAGATGTACTGCATAAATGACTATTGAGTTTCCCCCTGAAAACCAAATTCGAACTTAAACAACCACCATATGCCATATTTTTCCTCATTTTCTTCGGGGACCAAGCCTTCCATCCAGTCTTGGGACTAAGAACATTGTAACTTAGATTTGTACATTTAAACCTAGGACCTAATGGATTCAGTATCCTATATTTAGTACCTTCTCCACCATGAAAGATAGTAGTAGGACGGTTAAAACTACAAGCAAAATCCATATTTCTAGGCCACACCGATCTTTATTCTCAGCAAGGCATTTCGAGTATTCTCATCAACCTTTTATCGAACACCTGGAGAAAGAACACAAAGTAATAAAGAATACATACTAGCAACCCTAGAGCAGCAAATCAGAACATACTGAATGAGTATATACTCATTCAAAGCACGTGTACATAATCAAGATAATAAAAGTCGATAAGTAAAACCAAAGAGAGAGGGGACAAACCGACCAAGGAAACGGCGGAAATGTAGGAGAGAGGCGGAGTTTTGGAGGAAAAACTGAAGACCAAAATGAGCAGAAAATGGCACAACTGATAAACAAATCAACGTGGCCCTTCTTGCTTCTATTTTTCCCTTTACAATTATTAAATCCACGAGCTTACTTTTATTTTCTCCTCCATTTCTTAATTTTCTTTCCCTCTCTTTCGAAATTACAAAATATCTATGCTTTTTTCTTCTGTTTGGGAAGTAAGAAAAGAGAGAGGAAAATATTCAAGAGGAAATTATATAATTGGAGGATATATTTTTGTTTTGGGAAATTATTAAAATGAAATTTAATATTTTTAATGGGTAAAGTACAAAAATGGTACTCCGACTATAAGATTTTACTTTGTTAAGTCTTTCGACTGTTAAAAGTTACAAAATGATACATTGACTATGAGCATTGCTTTGTTGAATCCCTTTGTAACACCCTCAATCCGTATCTGACTCAGATCTGAGTCTGAGGTGTCACATTGATTTTTAAAATTTTTTTTTCAAATGACTAAAATTCAAATTCATAATTCAAGAAAATGATTACTTTTTATTTATTTAAAACCAATTGGTTTTACAAAACATATAAGAGCAAAATCAACTCAATTCTATTAGTACATGCCAACTATATTCAATATAACAAAATACATAATTGTATACATTTCTTTCCTAATCTGAACTTCGTAAAAAGAGATGTTGGCCTGTCTTGC
This sequence comes from Hibiscus syriacus, assembly GCF_006381635.1. Lineage (NCBI taxonomy): Eukaryota > Viridiplantae > Streptophyta > Magnoliopsida > Malvales > Malvaceae > Hibiscus > Hibiscus syriacus. Next base: position 673,449 of record NW_024062323.1, on the reverse strand, counting down.
TCCTCTTAGCTTCTCTTTTCGTTTTCCGAAACCTACGTGTGAAACACTCACACACTAAGTTTACGACTTAGTGAGGCATATAAAATATATATAACGTAAACTATAACTCCTAAAGATGAGTGCATGAATAACTAATGCTATCATATCATACGAAAATATACATTCTTTCTTGTAACCCATACACATATGCACATATTTTACCATCTACGTTCTTATTACTTTCATATCATACACAAGCATATATCCGTTCACACATCAAATCCACACATGCATATAATTATCTTCATTCCTACCATTATCATATTATTGTCATTAATTCCTTTTTATCGTATAATTATATACTTATCATTTATATACATCATATCATATCATATCACCAAACAAACACATAACATCATATAGAATTTACTCATATAATATCTTTTAGATAGCCCATGTACACATGTGAGAACTATAGATATGTGAGTCTATAGAGGTTGTGCACTAATGTTGTCACCACATCTCATATAAATGCACCGAAGTACCACGTAGAATTGCACCGTAGTGCCGCGTAAAAATGCACCGAAGTGCCATATAAGATGTCCCTAAGGACCACGTAAAAAATTCCTTAAGAATCATATACATATGCTAATGACCAAATATGTGTCTCAAAAGGCCTCATACATGTTCCAAAGAATACATATATATCCCGAAAAACCGCGTAGACCATCGACTCTTGGCATGCCAACTATACCTCTAGCCCTCATGACACATAACATGGGCATTATTTTTCATATTTATCACATATTCACATCACTTGTATCATATAAACATGTAATCTCATAACTCGTTTTCATGTAGCTTGTATATCATTCTTGTCATATAACCCATATCATATAGGTTCATATCATGTAACACATATCACATGTGCATGTAATCACATAGATCATATCGTATAACTAATATCATTTCTCTTATGTTCATATGACATGTATATCATTGCCATCTCTTGTTCACATATGTTTTACATAATTCACATATATTATGGATACATAACATGTATCATATAAACAAATATTCCATTCATAATCACATAAACATATCCTTATACTCCTATAATTCAATGCCATTGAACTTACTTCCCTTTCCCATGTTATCACACAGGCATATAATCTTATATGTCCTATCCATAACATATAGACTTATGCATGTACTCATGTGTACTATTTAATATAATTTGCATAATACTACCATATACTCATATCATATAATTTCACCTAGGTCTCCCTTATAGAGTTTATACTACATGTTCATATAATCTTATTTTATTCTATAAGATATTTCTACTCATCTTATCTTACTTTTCCATTTTTACTCATATAAATCATTTATAACTGCTCATGTGATTTAATTTCACTAACATGTATTCATACATATATATATATAATCTATTACTTATCTCACCTTATTTAGATATCAATTTAATATATTTTATTTAGTTTAGTTTCACATGACTCCTATAATACTCTTTTATAAACCTTTATAGTTCTTTACTTTATAACTCCTATACCACCGTTTCCTTTAAGTATATAAATATTTCCTATATTGTTTATCTTATAGTTTTTTATCACCATTTATGTTTATGTCCCCTAATTTATATACTATGCTCATAGATTCTCATAATCTTTCTTGTATCATCATTTATACCCTATAATATAACTTGTACTTGGTTATCCTATGTTTACATATATATCAAATGATTCTTTAATTTTGCTTATATCACATATTCATTTCATTCCTTATATCTTTATCACATAATTCAATTCATAATCTTATATAATCATATATATCATTAGTACTATTTCACATAACTCATCATAGTAACATATATTTACATAATCCATATAACATACATAATAACATGTTAATACATATACTTATGCACGCATATAAATCATAACAAACACATAATTCTATCTATGAATTCATGCATGTACCATCGGAAATAGACTTGTCGCAAGTCCTATTTCCATTAAACATCGTATACTGATTAATATGCACTCACCTGGCCTCACTAGTGAATACCGAACCCTTATCTCTTCTCGAGGACTATTACTTGTAACTTGTCCGGACTTTGCCTCGAACAATATCTACACAATCATGTATACATATCAATATTCCAAATACTATGATTCGATCCTTGATTTCTTAAGCTATAAGAAAGAGTAAATCCCAATTTTCTCTTGCAAGGGTATCAGTACCTCCCCATAAGTATCGATACCCTTATCACATTCTATAATTCTCATTCAAAGAAGGTATCGATACCTTCCTTAAGATATCGGTTCCCTTTGAATGTCTTCCCGGATTTTGCTATTGAGGTATCGGTACCTGATGAATGGGTATCGATACCCCTTGCCCAGAAAATCACTTTTAAGCCCGAAAAATCTCCCAAACTTACTTAATTCTTCTTATATAACCTTCTTTTAACCCTTTAAACTTAACTGCACTTATTCTAACCAACTTATATCACTATAACTCACCTTAATATCCCATATTCTATCTTGAATTTGAAAACCAAGAATCTTACCAATTTCTCAACATGTTCTAAATCCAATTCTATCATTCCAAATCTCTTAATTCAACTATTGACAAGTCAAATTTAACTTCAAATTATACTTATCAATTATATTCCAAATTTTCATTCAAAAACTCCAAATCTTTAATCTCTCATAACTCTTTCATTCTTTGTTTAAAAGCTAACTTAAGCATTCTTTAAGCTTTTCTATCACTCCAAGAATCAAAACCAACTTTAAAACGGGAGAATTAACCAGTTTGAAAACAACTTACCTTATAAATGGAGCCACGTGAAGAGGAGAGGAAGAAGATAACCCCAAGCTCCATAAATTTCTTTCTTTCTCTTCTTTTTTTCCATGTATTTATATCCCTTAAAAAGAGAAATAAAAATCTTTTCTTAGAAAATACCATAATACCCTTATTACTTCCCAACTTTACAATTAAATCCAATATCAAATTCTCCGATAAGGTTCCTAAACTTTTAACTTATTTTCGAAATTGAGCACCAAGTTTTCAGAATTTGCATTTTAGTCACTGACCCAGCTTTTGGGATGTTACACCCTCAACTATTAAAAGTTACAAAATGGTCACTCAAAGATTCATATGTTCCAAACTCATTATTTTTTCATTAAAAAATTAACGACAGTCTGAGTTGAACATTAATCTGTTGATTAAGATATGATAGTAGTTTGAGATTATATGATCAAATTATATCATATCACAATCAACATGTTAATGTCTAACTCAAACATCTTTAATTTTTTAACAGAAAATGATGAGTTTGGAATAGACAAATAGTCGGTGACTATTTTGTAACTTTTAATAGTTAGGGGACTCAATGAAGTAATGACCTATAATCAAGAGCATATTTCGTAACTTTTAATAGTTGAGAGGCTCAATAAAGCAGCATCTTATAGTCCGGTGCCAATTGTGTACTTTACCCTTTTCTAATTTATAGTGTTTGTTGGAAAAAATGGGTAAGCTATAAACATCAGTCCCCAATTTATTACTTTTTTTATTTTAATCATCAAGCTAATTTATTTTAGCAAAAGTGTAATTAATATTACACTTTTTTATTTTGGTCATCGATTCTTCAAAAACAACGACGATATTGACATGATTTTTTTTAAATCACATTTGTTTTCTCTCATCATCGATTGTTTATGATTCTTTTTTAAACAATTTTATTTAAACTAATAAGGTGATAACACATATCACCATCTTATCTAACCACCGAGTTAAGCCAAAAAAAATTGGTAAGTTGATTTTCATTTTAATTGAATAATGTGATAAAACACATCACCACATTATTGATTCAGATAAATTATTAAAAATAACATATAAACCGTTGATGACGAGAGAGAAAATAATATGAAAAATTGAGAAAATAACAATAAAAGTTTTGGGTGATGGTATTGTTACTTTGTTTGTTTTTTAACCGTTTGTGATTAAAATAGAGAAAAATAGAACATTAATAATATTTTTTATTAAAAATATAATTTGGCGAATAAATTAGGAAACAAATAATAAATCGGTGACTAATCAAGTAGTTATCCCAAAAAAAAAGTGGTAGTATTTTGTTTGGTGAATCGATTTATGCCCTTTGGATATTCCAGCAGTTATATCTTATAGGCAATGTTTTGTTTGTGTGTGAGAGCTACGGATTCCAGCAGTTATCATTTTATAATATGTGATTTCAATTAATAATATTTTTTTATCTCATTTTAAGTGAATTTTTATCTCTTTCTTAGTATAAATAAAAATTGAATAGATATTTAAAAGTTATTTTAAATTAATGGATATGATTCATTAAAATTATAAATGACGTGATAAATCGAATCAATGAAATAATTTATCGTTCCACATATTATGATAGTACGCTTGGGTTGCGCGGGGAGCCTCCTCCACAATGTTATTAAAATCGGACCGGCCGACTCGACCGGTTGAACCGTGAATCGGTTGCCTGTCCGGTCCGATCAGCATCCAAAACCAGTTTTGCAATTAACCGCTAAAGAACCGGTTGGAAACCGGCAAAATCGGTGTGAACCGGTTGGAAACCGACAGTTCTTTTTTTTAAAAAAAAAATTAAACCAAACGACGTTTTTTATTTTTATTTTCAGTCCCAAATTTATTTTAGTTATATAATTATCATAAAAAAAACAATGAAAATTAATCTTTGCTTGTTTATTTTAGTTATATAATTATATTTAATATTTAATATATTTTACACCTTTACTTTTAATTGTTAAGTATTGTTTTTAGAATTTAAATTTAACTTTGTATTTATTTATCATATTGCTAGGTGATAAAGATCTTGATGCTGTGGACTAGTTCAAAGTGATGTTATGGAGTTTCAAGTTCAAAGTGGTGATGGCGGTGGTAGTTCAACTAATGAATAAATTTTTTCTAATATTTTGGAAATTGAGGGAATCAATTTCAATGAATATTATGGTATTTGAATCATTTTGTTTCATTTGATATTATGGTATTTAACTTATATATGTTATGACTTGTGATATTTTTATACATTTTAATATTGTAAACTTAAAAAGAGTGATATATATATATATATATATATATATATATATATATTAATATTGCTTTGAATATTATGTAAAATTTTAAAAAAAAATGTTATTTTATATAAATCAGTTCAACCGCGATTTAATCACAATTGAACCTGTAAATCAATATCTTCACTAGTTTAAAATTCGATCCGATTTTAAAAACATTGCCCCTCCATGCACCCCATCTACTTTCCAAAAGCCGCCTATGCCCATGGATGTTAATTAAGCTTGTTTTAGCTCTTACTTTAATGTTTTTTCAAGTACATAAACATTTTTTTTGATGAAATAAAGGTGTAAGCTTGCACCTAGTGTACTACTGCCACATTACAATCAAAGGAATCCTGTTGTATTAAACTAAGAAGTACATAAACTTCTTTAAATTATATTTAAAAAAACATTCTAATTATTTTGGTTAATCCTTATTTTTTTTTTTTTGTAAAGGATTGGGGAAGCCTCCGAACACAAGTAATTTTATTTTTACGAATTCTATGTCATATAATAAAGTTTTACGTGTCTAATAATGATACAATTACATCTCGATTTATTAATAATGTCTAAAAGTATTTATTTTGATCTCGATTTATGTGTGCTTATAAATTTTATATCTAGTAAAATTAGTAACAAGTGGGACACGAGTGATTGTAAAATAATTCAAAGCTTTGGTTATTATTAGTTGGTTTAAATATATAAAAGGTGTACCTAACGTTTATTTCGTTCCAGTTTGATGCCTAACGTTTCATTCCGTTACTCATTTAGGTATTCGGGCTATCAACGTCATTCATTTTCCCGTTAAGTGACATGTGTCACAACTTAGTAATTTTATAAATTTTATTTAAAAATAAAAAAATTAAAATTTTATATATTTTTTTAAAAAGAAAACACAAATTTTTGAAATAATCTCAAAACTTTAAAAACCTTCATTTAAACTCCTAAACCCAAGCTGGGGACGCCACCTTTTGCCATCGACGAAGCTCCCCTCGACCTCCCCTCCCCCCAGCGACCAAAACCCCCCATGAAATCGTGACCGACCGACAGCCAATCGACGATGAATCAACATTTTATACCTCGTAAACCCTAAGATAAAAATCACGATGCTATGGGATTTTGAAGGCTGATCGACCGTCTACTGGTCACGATTTCATGAGGGTTTTGGTCATCGAGGGGAGAGGAGGTTAGGTGGAGCTTCCTCGACGATAAAAGGCGACAGTCGACGTCGGATCAAGGGTTGAAATGAAGGTTTTCAAAGTTTTGGGTTTATTTTAAAATTTGTGTTTTCTTTTTCATATATATATATATATAATTTTAAATAAAGTTTTTAAAATTATCAGGTTATGACACGTGTGATTTAATGACCAAACTTAATGGTCTGTCACGGCTTGACCCATTTTAAGTAACGGAATAAAACTTTAGGCACCAAACTGAAATGAAATAAACGTTAGGTATTAAACTAGAAAAAGGGGCATAGGTTGGACACCTTTTGTATGTTTAAGTCTTATTAGTTGGTTGGCTCTCTCATCGATTGTTAATCCAAAAATCCTGCCCTCGAACGGTCAAAACACGTTAAACCATATTTCTATGTACGTGGAAAGGATTGAAACAAAATCAATCCAAATTTAGGACATGAACAACCTTCCAAAATTCGGGGACATCCAATCACGCGTCATTCAGTCAGCAGCAACGGGGGCCTTTTTATTTGTTCTTCATATGGCAGAGGTGAATCGACAAACGGGGCAAGCTGCTATTTCTCTTGTCCCACAGTTCCTCGGATCTGTACCTCAATAATAAGAACATCCTCCCAGGAGTCCTCGATACAAGAAAAAGAAAAAAAGAATGGCCTTCACCGGAACTTTGGACAAGTGCAAGGCTTGTGACAAGACGGTCTACGTGGTGGATCTGATGACTCTTGAAGGAGACCCTTATCACAAAACCTGCTTCAAATGCAGCCATTGCAAGGGAAACCTTCAGGTATCTCGTTGTTTGTTCACATCGACTTGTTCTAAACATGATTCGAATTAACCCTTGATTGATTATATATTTCCTTTGGGGAGTTTAGTTGATTTTCTTGTGCCACTGACACAGATGAGCACTTATTCCTGGATGGATGGAGTGCTGTACTGCAAGACTCATTTTGAGCAACTGTTCAAGGAATCTGGCAATTTCAGCAAGAATTTTCAATCAGGTAAAAGCCCATTGTCATGTTCTTTCATTCTTTGCACTTTAGCCTAACAAAAATGATCTTGTTTGATGATCACTTTTGCAGGGAAACCTGAGAGAGGTGAATATGTATGTCTTTCTTCCTTTATGAAATATATTTATTATGTAGCACTACTGGCATCGACCGAGGTGTGCTTAATCTTTCGAATCGATTATTATTATTATCATTACACGAAGTTCTTTGCAACATGTTACAGAATAGGACTCCCAACAAACTGTCATCCATGTTTTCTGGAACACAAGACAAGTGCGCAGCTTGTGAGAAAACGGTGTACCCTTTGGAAAAGGTTACCATGGAAGGTGAATGTTACCACAAGACATGTTTTAGGTGCGCCCATGGAGGCTGTCCTCTGACACACTCTTCTTATGCCGCCCTCAATGGTATCCTGTACTGCAAGCATCATTTCGCTCAGCTTTTCATGGTGAAAGGAAACTACAACCATGTGCTTCAAGCAGCTACACACGGGAGGAACAGCTCATCCGCCTCCGACCTTACTGAAGCTCAAGCCATACCAGACGAAACTGCTGCTTCCAATGAAGACCAATCCAAAGAGGAGTCTGAGGATTAAACACGCCACCGGTTCTATATAAATTCCCCCACCATGGTTTTTAAAAGCTTCCGCAATGAACTTTTTTGATTGGGTGGCAGACCATCTCATCAAAGATTTGAAATGTTCTTTTTGGATCCGATTGATTTTCTTCTTGCAATTTTATGATACAAACAACATGCATCAGTTGGTAATATATAATTTGAATAATTCCCTGTTTCTTTTCTCCCAAATTTTTTATACGCAAATTGAAGTAAATGGAAGTACCATTAATTGGGTTAACATTTGTACTTGTTACATGGCATCATACTTCAAGTTCTGCAACATAGAAAATAATCGATTAACATAGAACAAAATAAATAGATAGACGGAAAACTTTGAGTAGATGACAACACCAGATGCCAAAGGATAGTCAATGGTGTTTTTAATTTTAAATGCAATCTCATTTTATATCCTGATTTGCAACATGAATTCACACCCTTTCTCTCTATATTATGTAAAATGTACTTTCACCATCTGCAGTTTTCAGCAGTAACTTTATCATCGATTTCTTCTTCCGAGGAGGATGCAAATTCTCTTCTTAGATTCTCAACCTTCTGTTTCAATTCCGTGTCATCCAAGGCAGCAGAGATCCCCTCCTTGATCTCTGTTTGTAATTGTTCCACCTTTGGTGAACTAGAGTCTTCAGCCATCCCTGCCTTCAATTCTTCGATTTTGCCATGAAGACCAGCTACGTCGACTACCCTTTCAATTTCTCCAACAATCGCTTTCTGCACACTTACAATCTTCTCTTGTAGTTCTGGAGCTACATGTGACTTTTCTCTTTGCCACTCCAACTATTTCCAAGTTTGCTGACTTTAAAACTTCAATCAGCTCTTTCTTAGCTTCTACTGCCTCTGCCACCAAATCTTCATCGAGTGCATCCCCTTTTGACAAGTTTGCCTGAGCATTTTCCAATTGTTCCAACTTTGCTTTGATCTCAGATGGAATCTTCTGGTTAATCTCAGTTTTCAGTTTCTCACCTTTCTCCTTCAGCTCAACAAGTCTGTTAACCATGCTTTAGCTTTTCAAGCTTTTGCTTTAAGCCAAGATAGGCCCCTGGTCTTGACAAATTTTGCTTAAATTCCTGCATAAGTTTATCTGCCTTCGACTTCAAATTACGGTTATGGGTCTGATTATCAGAGGCCCTGGATAACTCCAACTTAAGTGACTCAAGCTTCTCTTGCAAGCCCATTGAAATAAATGCTCTGGTACCTCCTTGTCAACATCCTGCTTAAGTTTCTCAATTGTTTGTTCTGTGATGGGATTTGAAGGTAACTTAGCCTCCAAAATATTCTTCTTCAACTTCTCGAGATCTGATTCTATATCAGCAGCATTCAGCACACTGGCATCCGAAGGCTTCATGTTGCGTTTTCTTTCAGGTTCCACTGGCTTGCCTTCTTGGAAAACTCAAATTGACCGAAATTTAAGCATTCGATGACGAAGCAACTCTTCTGTATTCATTTTTGTTAGTTCTTACGTTCAACATCATTGTAAGTTGTCAATGAATTAGAATTAACTCAAGGAAAGGAAAAGGAAAAATAGTAATCAAATCAATACTGCAACTAAAACATTGGAAAGGTGGGTCCTTCCAGTAGGACACAAAAGAATTTCAAATGCAAAAGCAGGTTGCTTTTTGAAGAAATTATACTGCTTCAAACACCATTCTATGGCAGAACCCCATTGTGCTATTCGAAGTAAATAGAACAAAATCTGTTTATTGGAAATAATATCCTCTAGAAAGTTAAAATTAATTTTCCAGGAAAACAATCATTTTCATTGAAGAAATGATGCTTTGATAATAGGACATAAACACATAATTATACTTGAATGCCACTTTCTTCTTTAGTTAATACAACCTTAAAGGTATATAAAGATATAACCCACTCTAAAATCACTTCAGGACTTCAAAATGCAAATTTATTTCTTTCTTTCTGCACATAGATTTGTTAATATTACTTACATCCATGGCCTTGGTGATTGAAAGTCTAATTTGTAGCGAAGTCCATACTGGATCAGCATGTGCGCCTCCAAGAGGTTCCTATAAATCACAAATAATGAAAAAGCGGACAAAAAAGAACCAGTGTTGTGAAAAACAGCAATTGATTTTTTACTGGATAGGAAGAAGGCTCAAGAGACGGGATAAAACTTAATATGTTCAAGATGCTTACAGGGATGATACCATCAGCAATTTTGCGCTTGTAATGTTCTTGAGCTGTTATCCTCAGTTTTTCAGCTGCCTATACAAGTATGGAACATCATTCCTGACATAAAAGCGGTTCTCGTTTCAACCATCAAATTAAATCACTTACCTTAGGAGCAGCTTGGGAAGATTTCCACAGTATAGCAGCACATGCTTCAGGGCTGATCGGAGAATCAGAGTCAAAAGAGACATGTATTTCAGATTTCACGTCTAAATAAAACAAGAGTACATGAAAAACAAAGACCGCATTGGAAGTATACGAATATAGCTGTAAATATATCTATTGTCTGTTAAGCTGAATTTAAGGAACAGAAGTTATACAAAAACACGTAGATGTACAATAGTTTGGCAATAAGCTGATATTTTTGTTGGTATATAAAGATCACTGACCAAAAAAAAAACTAAAAACTCAAATTAACATGTAAAGCACCTTTCAAAACTTGGACGGATTAATTGTATTTGTGTTTGGTTTAATGAAGTTATGCATTAAAATCTTCAGTTAAATTTTTTACTTTCCAAGAGATGCTACTGAATAAAAAAGGGGGGTGGAGAAGGAACTAATTCCACCTTGCAACATATAGAACAGAGTTCTCAAGCATAAGCAATTTATTGGGACAGGTAATGGCCAGAGCCCCACCAGAACCACCTTCACCAACAACCACCGTTACAATTGGCACTTTAAGGCCAAACATTGTCCTCAAGTTGTGGGCAATTGCTTCCCCCTGTATAGGGGAAAACATGAAACGGGTTATGTTATTATATGAACTGGGTGTTTCAGAATTCATAGAATGAAATATCACAATTTCCAATGTGAGAAGATAGTTTGACACACTTGACCAAGTTCCTCTGATTTGAGATCTGCGTAGGCCCCAGGAGTGTCAACCGATGTTATAATAGGAAGACCATGATGATCAGCATACTTCATCATTCTCAAAGCCTTTCGATAGCTGTTTGTAAAAAGAGCTTTCATATGAGTACTTGTTTACGGATCGAATGTAACAGATAAGATTCAAAACTATTTTCAGTAGGCTTTCTCAAATATTAGAGACTGATCACTTCTCGGTTACCTATGCATCTTTCATGAACTAACATAACATAAGAAAATTCCAGGACAATTCTAATATCAAATAGACATGGCATCTCATGCAAGCTGAGCCTTAAAGTTAATTGTTCAAATAAAATATCCTTGAAACGTACCCATGGGGAGTTGGCATTGCAAAATTGCGAAAAATGCTCTCCTTGGTATTCCTACCTTTCTGCTGGCCTATAAACATGTAGCTCTTACCATCCATGGTTCCAATACCAGTTACCATGGCTGGATCATCATAAGCAGCACGATCTCCATGGAGTTCCACCCACTATATGACAGTAAAAAGAGTAAAACTGTAGGGCATAAACTCAAAAAAGTTGTGTACCATTGAAGTACCTTCTTTGTGATATTTAATATATGATCAAGAGTTGTGGGTCTGTTGGGATGTCAGGCAATGGCCAGGCGTTGAATAGGTGTCAAATGTGTGTATAAATCTTTCAGAGCCTGAAGTTTAGAACAGATAAAAGGTTATAGTTATAGCAATAAGCATTTCAGTGAAAAGTAAATGTGGATTGCAATTTTAGTAGAATATTCAAGCAACCAACAAAGGCCTATGCAAAGATTACTCGGACTGAATCAGTGAACCTCAAACTGTTACAACTGATAAATTAGAAGCCTATGAAAATGGAACCCATGCCTACATTTTGATAAGAGAAATTGAAAACTACCATAAATTTTTAATTTTACACAAATTCAGAAATTTACAAAAATAATGGATGACAAAAATTACTATACCAGAGAATCAATATTAAACAAGGATTCTGCTAGTGAGTATCCTTATTGCACCCCTATGCCATATCATTGTATTAAATGCAATAGATGACAACTTTATTGATGGGAGTCCTTTCACAAAATCCTTAAAAGAAGCTGACAAGATGGAAGAAAGATAACATAAGATTAACCTGTTGATACTTGTTTTCCAAAGCTCCAATTTGATCAGTAAAATCCAGACCGGTTTCATCAGCCATTCTGCATACCTGCACAAAATTGTATTGAGCAAAATAACTAAACATTAGAATTAGAAAGACTTAACATCTCAATTTTGTGCTTACGAACACCTAAAACATCATGTCATAAAGAAAGAAAGTGGCTCCATTTTAAGATAAAAAACAACACAAACATAATATTGACATAACATGATAAAGCTGAATATTGTGTCCCTAGTTTCACTCTTCAGGAATCCTCACCATGTAGCTATACAAAAAGAACGAGTTTTTAAAGAACATGTACAAAAACATTAAAATGCTTCAAATATCCTGAATAAGTAAACAAATGAAATGGAAACCGATGAAAAGCAACTGACCTCAATTATCTTTTTCTCAAGATCAACCAGTGGCTTCTCAAATGGTAGAGTCACCGGTTTCGGTTTCTCATCCAACGGCTTGAAATGAGACAGATAAGTTAAGTATCCATCTTTGATGTTTGGGTCAATATTATCTGGCCAGCCGTAATCATGCTTCTTCCCTTTCTTAACTTTGGCAAAAACACCAAACCTCCTCCCATTTTCATTCCTGGAACCTTTTAAAGCCTTTGACTGATACCGATCTGCTCTTCTAAATGAACTATAAAGCAATTCACTAGCCAAAAAATCCTTCCCAAAATATGAGTTTGACCTGAACTCGAACCTTCCATCTTCAACTCCTCTTCCTCTTCCACCATTTCCAGCTACTAATGATATGGTAGCCATCTCAATAGGGTTTCAAGTCGCGGTCGCGTTTTCGTTCATTTCGGTTTTATCGTGATTGTGGCCGTCGCGGGCGCTATTGCGGGTGTAACGGGTAACTCGGACGAAATCACGTTTTCGGAACGTGATTTGAAACTCTGATACAAACCCTAAAAATTGCTACTGTAACATTAATTTTTAATGTAACAAAGATGCATTCTTTATAAAGTTGCATTAAGAAAATTGATTCAAAGAATCTCAACTTCCTTTCAAACACCATAACTCCCCATGCAAAAAACACATGGAAATTAAAAAAAAGAAGGAACTTTTAACATTCTCTAGCTCACTGCTTTCGGTTACTCAATCATTCGAAGACTATGATCTAACCCAACGGCAGCAATAAAAATAGAAGATTACAAAAAGGTAAGCAAATACAGAAATTCCAACTAAACATATTATTCAATTTAAGCAATAAAAAACCTAATTAAAAGGGGGGGGAAAGAAAATTACCAGAATGTTGATGAGAAAGAAGATGTTCGTGGTTAGAAATTAGGGTTTTAGTGAGTTGAGAATGAAGAGAGTCGAGAGCTAACGGTTGAGATATCACTGCTTGAACAACCAAAAAACAGAATAAGAATGTTAAAAACTTTATTTTAGGTAATTTTACCTAAAATACACCATAACAGCCAAATATTAACTGTGAGACACCGAGGATAATGAAGTGTGCCTTTATTTGAGGTAATTTTACGCAAAAAAAAAAAAACTTTAATAATCAAATATTAACGGTCAGACATCCTTTCTCAAAATATTTTAAAGCACATATTATAAAATGTGATTTCGCAAAATTTTATCTGAACTGACGTCATAATAAAAATGTGTGGATCTTAAAGTACGTTTTTGTGAGATTTTATTTGAATTAACGTCACGTAGTAAAAATGCGGATCATAAAACATTCCTTCAATAAATCTAACACATAATCTCAAATTATAGCATGAAATTAATGGTTTTGTGGAAGAACAATATTACAAAGAGGTGTAGTCAAGAGGTCTTAAACAAAACAAAAGCAAACAATTATATTTCTAGAAGTTTTATACCATATACTAAGAGTTTTGAATATTTACAAGATATTTTTAAATTTTTTATTTTGAATCAAGTAGAATTCGACGGACATGATAATTATGTAATAACGCTTGATTTATTTTACATTCAATTCGTATAATAATTAAAGGTATTTATTTTAATATTTCCACTATTTTTACGAGATATAATATTTATTTATGTCTACATTGATTTCAAAATGTTCCTCTTTTAGACTGTGTATTGACCACATTTATTACACTCATAACGTGAAAAGACTTTGCTTTGCCATTCAGCCATTAGTCTTCTTTCTGCTTCAACAGTTACTCCTCTGTTTCGTCTGCCTTTTATATATTTTCAAACAGGAAACAGACAAGCAGAACAATCCAAAAATATATATTCCCGGGATCCAAACAAACAAAGTGAATTCTTCAACCAATACGTGCTGCATGGCCATGCATGTTCTGATGTCCCATTGTTTTGCCCTGTACACTGTGAACACCTGCAGCAGCAACCATGTTCAAAACAAACGGTGTTAATTAGTTTCTCTTTCCCCTCATTTTCTCACTAAACAAACAAAAAATAAAACGTGGGTGTGAGCTGAATCCTGATTCATGGTTGTGTAAATCCATGCATGTCATTTTCATAGCCATTACTCTAGAAAACAAGGTGTCCTCATTAACTCTTCGCTGTCTGTACAAATTTTTTGTTGGTCTCAATGATGATTTTCAGCGTTCAAGTTTATTAGATAATATAGACTCTGAAGCTCGCATTTAAAGCGCATCTCTCTCTCTCGTTGTACCATCTCTTTTGTATGTTAAATGTTTTACTTCACGGCACTTGTCACTCCAAAACTGTAAGTCTCGCTCTCTTTACTCTTATTACTAGAGTTTCTTGTTAATTTTTGAAGAAATATGGGGCGGACGCCATGTTGTGACTCGGAAAGCTTGAAGAAAGGGCCTTGATCTCCTGAAGAAGATGAGATGCTCGTAAATTACATTAACAAACATGGAAATGGAAGCTGGCGTTCTCTTCCTAAGCTTGCAGGTTCCATTGTTTCTAATGATCTTTACTAGTGATCATAGGCTTTCATGCTAATATATTTCATGGGATTAGCTCATGGACTTTCAAGTTCACGGGGCTTCAGATCTGTTAATACCTCTATTACCATCTGAAATCATGTTTTTGTTCTTTATTTACTGGTTTTTTGCCTGTAGGAAATGTAACCAAGTACCATGTATGTGTTCCATTCATGTTATCTATCATGAGTTGGTACTTGGTACCTTCTTCAAGTTGTTTCATTCATGTTCTTTTTTCATTGCAAGGAGATTTTTTCACCCTGTAAATGATTCTCACCAAGTAGAAACAGTAAATATATATTCACCGGTGCGTGTTGGACTGAATGGTAAAGAACTCGATACTTCTAAAGTTTCGGATTTGGGTCTTGTAGATGAAAAAACAGCCGTAGTAAAACTTTGGTCCCGTTTAAGATCTGACTTCCATATGAAATTCCATTAATTTTTATACAGTTTCTTGACTGGCAGGTCTTCTTTGTAGCGGCAAGAATTGCAGGCTTCGATGGACAAATTATCTAGGCTGGACATAAAGCGTTGTCCCTTCACCGTTGAGGAAGAGGACCTTGTCATTCAGCTTCATGGCATCCTTGGAAACAGGCATGTTGTCCTGTCGGAATTCTAAATGGTTAGTTTTTTGAGAATGGAAAGGGTTTCATTTCTTTCATCTTTAATGAATTCCAGGTGGGCTGCCATTGCTTCTCAATTACCAGGGCGAACCGACAACGAAATCAAGAACCTATGGAACACACACCTGAAGAAACGCCTACTTCGCATTGGTCTTGATCCGAAGACTCACGAGCCAATCACCCCAAGCGATCCAACAACAGCAGCACCTACATCTCCAGCCACCCGTCATATGGCTCAACGGGAGAGTGCTAGACTGGAAGCCGAAGCTCGTCTTTCACAGGAATCATCGCTCTTCAAATCCAACTCTGATTATTTCCTACGGTTTTGGAATTCTGAAGTTGGAGAATCATTTCGAAAGTTGAATAAAGAAGATAAATCTCTATGTCAAAGCCCCATCTTGCAAAAATCTTCATCGACGAAATGCGGATCGGATCGGTTTCAGCTGTTACAGTTGACAGTTGCCCCAACATAGCTGCAAGAAATCAAGTTGAAGATATTGAATGCAAGAGTTTCAAGTCATGCACCAGGATCCGATCAATACATCTAACACATCGTGTTCGAACAAGTCAGATGATTCATCAGATACCGCACTGCAATTGCTGTTGGATTTTCCCATTAACAGTGATATGAGTTTCTTGGAAAACACTGATCCTGATACATATCTACCTCCCCTTCCGAAGATTTCTTGTAGGCGTGAACTTTGATCCAGATTTAAGTGCCAAAAACTAGTTGTATGATAAGGTTATTGCTTATTGGCCTATATTAAACATATACCCGTATTTGATTATCGTTCTCGAATATGAAGAACATCATCTGTGCACCAAAACGTTAACCAATTCTATCATAATCCATATGAGAAAACCCTCAAACTTGTTCTCAAAGAAACAAAAAAAAAATGATATTCCCATATCAACACATTCAATTCAATAATAGATAATTCTGATGTTCTTCCATTCTGTTCATACATGAAAGGACATAGAAACAGACAAGACAGATGATACAGTTGAAAAAGGGGGGGAGTTACAAAATACAAACAAGAAAAAGTGTTGTAATGAAAACAGTATCAATAGAATTTGCTTTGAGACCGAACATGAGATTTTGTAACTTTCAGAAACAGCCGAGGAGCTTTCTCGGTGTGTGTCTGGTTGCGCGGTATTTTGCAGCCATTTCTTCTGCCTTGAGAAGCTCTTCTCCGCGTTTGGCTTCGATCATTGCCTTCTTTTCCTCTGCTTCCTTGTGAAGTAAAGCTACCTTGTTTTTCATTTTCTCTGCATATTCTGCCTTTTTCTTTTCCAATTGTTCCTGCCAAAGCTTCCACATGTTAGAATTACCAGGATTACGGAAATGTGTACTTATATAACACTGGAATGTCTGTATGTGTACGTGTATGTTCATCTTTTCCGCTAAGATTTTACATAAATCGGAATATCTATCTCTAAATGAATATCTAATCGAACACAAATGTTGAAAATATTCATCCTTTCATTATCCAAAAAGGATTGGGGAAAAAACGTACCTCAATTTTTCTCAGGTTTGCTTCCAGAGCTGCTTTCTTGCTGTTCTCCCATGCTACAGTAGCAGAGAGCTTTTTCTGGGCCCTGCTCACCAGTTTCAGTAAAGTTGATAAGATACATACATGCATGCATGCATACATACATCTATTACATTATATAAATATATTCATATTTATATGCAAGACAAAAATATAGTAAAGAAAAGAGGGTTTTGGGACTTGCTTGTTCTCCGCTTTGGTCTTCTCACTATCTTCCCATGCCCTGATGAATGACAACCTTTTCTCCTTTTCAACCTCTGCAAGGGCAACGTCTGAAAAAAAAGGGGGGGGGACCAATCTTAGAGCCACAGTGGCCTACAAAAAAGGTCCGAAGGGCTACCAAATAGTCTCCGATGATAATGATGGTATCAGAAAGAGAAGTATACCTCTGTCATGTGAGCCAGTCGAAGTTTTCTTTGGTTCTGGCTCCGGAGCTTCTGTCAAAATGAAAAATATTGTTGGAACACACTAGAAGAATATCTTGAAAATTGGCACATCATTTGAGTTAAACCAAAGCTCACTCATTTTTTAATCCATGGAGAGAACTGAGGTTGAAGAAAGAATATAGTAAAACTTGATCTAAAACTATAAGCAAAAACTGGGAAAATCAAAGGAACTTGTATCGATTTATATAACATTGGATTTGGAATCTTAAAAGCAAGTAAAGAAGTCAGGTTGTCAAAACAATGAAATAAAGTTCCCATAATCGTTTTAGTAAATGCCACATGATAAGCAAATCGAAGAACAATGGTTCACAAAAGGCAGGAGCTTTAACATAATCCAGATCATATATGCCGCTCTGCCAGCCTAATCATATTACACAACTTCGCTAATTCTTTAGTTTAAAACAGTGCTGAATGTTGTAAGTTCAAACTATAAATAAAACAAAAAAAGGTGAGTGGCAACAAAGCTTACTCTCAACTACCACAAGAGCTTTCGATTCTTCAGGTTTTTCCTCCGCTGGCGGTGGAGCTACGGTTGTTTTCTTGGAATAAGCGTTCGGAACCTCCGCAGCCGGCGCTGGAGGAGGAGCGACTGGCGTTTCAGCTGCAACTTCCTTCTTCATTTCCTCCGCCATTATTAAGATTACAAGTGCACAGCTGTCGGGAAAACAAAAAAAATGACAATTTCGTGATGGATATGATTCTATGTTGTGAGAACTGGCTTTAATGCTGGATTTTTATACCTGCATAGTTTGTAGTCCCGTTATTTTGGATCCAACGGCTACTCTGTTTCGAAAGAGACAAATATTGTCATGCCGACAGGTAAAGCGGTTAAACTGTGCCACGTATGTCGGCAAATGAGATTCGACGACGAAGAGTAGATTTCAAAACATACACTTAAAGGGTAAATTACGCCTTTTCATCGTTCAATTTTAACCCTCTTTTTTTTATTTTGATCACTAGATTCAGAGAAAAACGACTATAATTTACAAGTTTTATTTTTAAAAAATCTATTTTACGATAAACAAATATGTCCTTATCGACTATAACAGGAAATATATCAAAGGAAAGTGATGGGATTGCTGTTTACCCTAAACTTTTGGCAAAACTAACGTGGTGTGGTGATGAGGGGGAAGGGCCCGCCAGCGGTATTGATTGGTTTGACGGATTAAAGGGGGACCAATTTGTCTTCCATCATTCTTCTTTCATATTTATCGTCACTGTTAACTCAATGATAAAACAACTTTAGTGTTTGCTTTAGACATGCCCGTTACAACAATTACATGTCTAATGCTGTGCTTCCTTCATTACCACAGTATGCGGTTGGGCTTAGACCAAATGAACCCAATCAACTGAATTGTTCGACGACGCCCAAGTCCAATAGATGATATATTCACATTTATACCGTTGAATTTTTAATTTTGTCAATTGTACCACTGAACTTTGATTTTCGTTTCAATTATACAATAGAATCGTTAAAACGTTAACGACACGATAATATGAAGAAAAACTGTTGAAGTGGTTGACAGCTACCGACATAAACACTTCACCAAAACAATATCGTTTTGATCCGTTTGTTAACAATTTGACATATCAGTGGTATATCTAAAACAAAAATCAAAATTCAGTGTTACAATTGACAAAATTAAGAGTTCAGTGATATAAAATGATACAATGCCTAAAATTCGGTGCTATCTAGTGTAGTTTATCCTAAAATATAATGATGAACAACCAATGATGGTCTAATAAGCAAGAGCGTGGATGATTGAAGCAACGACATATAAAGATGGATTACTCCGACATCCCCAAGCACCAAACATAGAGGAGGAAACTTGAATAATAGCCAAAGTAGATGAAAAAGCTTGATGCATTGGAATCATTGGATTTAGGTAAAAATATTTCGCAAAGTTTTCATTTTTCATGCCAAATTATATGTTTTTTTATGCTGATGGTTGTAAAAATCATGTTTTATAGAACTTGAAATGATGAAGGAAAGATTTGCAAAACTTTTACTTGGAGAAGACATGTCTGGAAATGGAAAAGGAGTCTGCACGACTGTTACCATCTCAAATGCCATAACCAATCTTTATGGTACATAGACATGACTGTGTTTTCAAAGTTTTCATTCAAATCTTTGAAATTTGCTTAGTTTTACGTTGAATGTTGATTACTGCAGCGACTGTATTCGGGCAAAATTTGAGGTTGGAGCCTTTGAACCCTGAAAAGAAGGCACTTTGGAAAAGAGAAATGGACCGTCTTTTATCTGTCTGTGATTACATTGTATATTTGCTCCAACCAAGTCACAGAATTTGCGTAATGGAACAGCTGTTGAGGTAAGGTTTTCATGGTCCGAACCAAAGCCATCTCTGCTGATTGATTGATTAACCCCCCCCCCCCCCACACACACACACACACCCCTTTCAATCATTTCTGGTTGATAAATGCTAAACCAAGCATTTAATTTCCACATTTTTTGTAATTCCATGAACAATTTGATTCCTGTTACATTTGGACCATTTTTTTGTACATTAGAATCCTATTCATTAACGAATTTCATTGCAACAATCTGAGATTCCAAATTGCTGAAACAACAATCTGAAATAAAAAGGTAAGAAGAAGAAAAAGGTGGAAACTTAGAACTTACTTTCGGGATTGATTTTGTCAACGAAGAAAAGGATGGAAAATACATGTATCTGATTTAAGTAGTAGTTATGGTGATAAATGGACAATGAAGAAAATTATCTCAAAAACCCTTGAAGAGCATCCACTGCTTGAAGTCGAAACCTGAGGTCAATTCTTCCACTCTAAACAAAATCATTGACCACTCAGATTCTCACTCTTCAAAGGTACACCCCGATGGAAATATTGCTTTACTAAGAGTATCTCGCCCTCTTATGCGACTTCTTTGGGGAAATTAAGATGGATGTGTAGGACTTAATTGCTTACTGATTCCGCTTCCGGGTTCCTCGTCACTGTTGATGTTGCTCGGAGTGATCCGATTCTGGTATGCTCTCCGCCGCAAAATGAAGACATTGAAGTGATAACAAACGAGCTCTTCCCGACTTTTCTTGGGGAAACACTTGTGGATATCCTCCCAGAAAGATTTTTCTAGCGACGGAGGATTCGACTTCACTATAGATGAAAACATCTTCTGTTGTTCCTCCGCCCATGCAAAAGCAACATCTTCACCCATCTTATCGAATTTCCATTTGTTGAAAGCTGATCCAAGCTCCAGCTTTACTCTCAATCTCTTCTCTCTAATATGAAACTTTACACATTGTACAGAACCTTGAAGGTGGCAGCCACATGAATCCGGTCTCCCCTTTCCTATCAGAGACCTCTTTTCCATCTTCTCCAATGGCCACACACGAGTCCCCAACCACTTTGCTTCGCTTTCGTATACTACTCCAGTCCACTCCGGTACCTCTGCTTGAAATAACGGTCCAATCGGAACTTGAATGTCGACATCATAGTCGAACACCGAACCCGGAGTTATAGAATCACGAATCCCATGCAACTGTTTGTCGATCCCTATCATAGAACTGTCGGATGTCTGTGACCGAGCCTCTCCTTTAGATGCCGTTTTTCCGAAAAAGACCTTCCTCGTGAAACTCAGCCTCTCTCTGAGGTTGTACCCGGGCTTCCAGTTATCGCCATACGTGCAGGGATGCATCTTCTGGTTTTTCTACAGAGTAAGCATACGATGGAATTATTATAATTATCACATTAATGAGGAGGTGGGGGGAACACACAAAGGAATATGATGAAATAAATTACTGCACAATACACACGCAGCAAGGAAATATATGTATAATTTCATGAAGTGGATCATCTAGTGAAAATAAATGGACAAAATGGAAGACTGGTAACGATAAATATTAGTGATCGCATAATAAAACAAATACGAATTTTATATGAAAAGTTTTAGACGAAAAAATTCAAGAACAGAAAAGAGAAATTCAGTAAAAATATCACAATTACAAGAATTTACAGCTGCATGACCTCACAAATTCTAAGGTTAGTTACTTAATGAGAAAGAAATCTAATATTATAAGGGAATATAATCCTACATTGGATTTGCAGCTAGCTCCGCCACCACCAGTTGGGTTTAGTGGTAACCTTCGACCCGAGAGCCGCCGCATTCACCACATACCCTCTTTTTCTACCAACTAATTTCTTCGATCAAGCAGGTGACAACGGGAATTTTTCAAATCAAATAAAAACAAAATTCGAGTCACAAACTTTACCAATTTTTTATAACATCATTATCATATTTATTAATGAAACACAAAGTTGTTACAAATTTATTAACTTTTTAATAAAAATAGTTTTTATACATTTTTATTATAATTTAAATAGATATATTTTGTATGGGTTAAGATCCAGTTATACTTAAATGTAAACTTTTTTACACCTAAATAGACGACTGAGATTATCTCTATATTTTTTTAATGAATATTTTCTCATTTTCTATTATTAATCTCAACTATCTATTTCACTGTTGTGAAGAATATATATGTTCAGAACAAAAGTGACTGTTTCATCAATAGTGCTTCTTTCAAATAGTATCAAGATGACTATAATAAGAGACAAACGAAGGATTTTATATTAGAATGTGAATTTATAAAATTTTAAGAGACAAAAATAGATTATCAATGAAAATTGAAAATATAAAGAAAATATCTAAATTATATAAGAATTTTTTTCCTTTGCCAGCTCTCGAAGCTAGACAAGGATGAAGTGACAAGCACTTAACCACTGAGGTCAAGAAGAGAGCAGTATTTATATAAGAATTTGAAATTTTCAACGGACGACCCTATCCTTTGATTATTCATAAGGAGCTAATAAAGCATGATGGAGCATTGTTCATGCAGACTACCTCCACAACATTCAAAGAAGTTGGAATTAAATAATGACACAAATTATTCTAAGATTCAATTAACAACATGAACAATAAATGGCACAGGTTCCAAGTAAACAGATATCTGACTTGAATTAATGACTAAAAAGCAGGCAAGCTATAACAATGGGTGGTATGTACCTGCAAATTGGCCTGACCAGCACTTGAATGATTATCATTTCTGCGAAAGGCGACTTCCCGGAACAATAAAACTTGCTTCCAAAGCTCTTCACTCCCATAAGCCTTCCACTTTGAACTGTCCGGTAATGAACCAATCACCAAATGACAAGGATCCTTTGCAACTTCAGTAACCCAATTAAGCATTTCCCATGTAGAATCCTGCTTCCGTTTATGAGATGAAAATTTTCCTTAACATCATTTGAATCCAATATCATAACATCATCGTCGTCATCACTGCATGTGCAATCCTCGTCGTCATTACACATTGAATTGACTGCACTTTTCGCCATATCTGAAGGCACATCTTCATCATCGTCAACTAGAATGAACTTGTTGTCACCCTCTGAATCAAACACCACGCTCTTTAGATCATGGTCGTTCTGCAAATTTTCAACTTCCTCATAACGCAAAACCCTGTTCATCAAATCAATATGAATGGATTCTTCACCTTTTACACGTTTCTCTCCTCCATCTGAACCCGCTACTATATTCTCCTCCACTTGCGAATACTCTATAATTTTCTTCTTTGATCCCAACAAAAACCATTTAAGCTCAGCTCCCAGTTCCATCAACTGATCACTACAGTTTGATTCGCTCTTTGAGTCCTCACTTTGAGCAATTCTTTCCAAGCATCTCTCTAACGAAACTAAGTAG
Source organism: Hibiscus syriacus (assembly GCF_006381635.1). Taxonomy (NCBI): domain Eukaryota; kingdom Viridiplantae; phylum Streptophyta; class Magnoliopsida; order Malvales; family Malvaceae; genus Hibiscus; species Hibiscus syriacus. The sequence goes on along the minus strand of NW_024062323.1, from coordinate 650,063 downwards.
TTAATCAAGAAAAGCTTAAAAAGATCCACAGGCCTTCCATCTGCAAGCAATGGAGGATGAGGCCAAAAACAACCTTGGGCACAAATTTCTTTCAAAAACAACCCAAGGAATTTGTTAAACCAGAATCTAAGCTTGTTGGGTTCAGATTTCAAAAACAGCGCTTCGGAGAAGGGCTCGAGATCGACAAAAGAGGTAGCTGGCCCGAGCTTTTCTAGGTATTTAGCGCAATCTAGTGAAGGCCCATCAACAGCTCTCAACGACCACCCTGTCATGGATTCCGATTTCAATACCTAGAAACAAATAGTTCTCTCTATAATCTTTCATTATTCGAAAAGAAAAAAAAAAGAGAGCAAATTCAAACAACTCTGGGACCAAAACGATAAATGAGTAAGAAAGCACCATAGAAATATTTAAGTTTAAAATACAAACTAAATCATCTGGTCCTGCATGATAGATAATTTTGGCGGAAAAATGAAAATTTAGTAATCTAGGGTTTTGGATTGTTAAATTCGGTTTTGTCCCGCGCTTTCTCTCTCTTTCCCTTAATCGCAGATAGAGCGGAGGAGGAAAGATTAGACCTTTTGGGGGCTAAATTACAAGTTTTGCAATAAATCGAGTATTGAGAATTATACAAAGTACTGAAAGAACAGGATAAAAATACCTGTATTTTTATTTGGGTCCTCCTTGGTAGGATTTTGAAGACAATCTATCCCTTGGACTCTCTTTGTTGCCTTTGGGTTTCCCCCCCCCCCCCCCCCATCTATTTCTCACTTTGCTACCTTCGTTTTCCCTCAATACTCTCTTTCTACCCCTTCCTTTTGCAAGGGTTTTATTAAGCCCTTCTTTTCTCTCCTCTTCTTTTCTTTCTACCTTGGGAGGAGTTTGACTAGGGTGGGTAAGGTTTCAAGCAAAGGCTCCAAAACCCCTATTTTAAAGTAGCTATTGGGCATAATTAGTTAACCATGGGTTGAGACTGAGAGGGGTCAGGGGTATGTTTGGTAATTCACAAATACAAGTTAATTTATAAAAGAAAAGAAAAATGAATAATCTTTTATAAGTCTTTAGATTTAAAGACGGTAATTTAACCTAAATTTGATAGGTTATGACCCGATCCGATTTGATAAGGTCGATTTTTTTAAAAAATGGTTTGTGCCAGATTTTTTAAGGGTGGAGTCGTGTCAGGTTGAGTTCGGATGAAAAGTGAAAAAACTTCGGGTCGGATTTATTTTTAAAAAAAATATTATTTTTTTAAAATTCAATCCTTATTTTATATCATGTAGGGTCGGATTTATACTCTAAAAATTCGAATCGGGTCAGAGTTGGATGAATGATATAAAATTTTCGGGTCGATTAAGATTTTAATTGAGGGTGTACGACACGACCCTAATCCAACCCGTTGCCATTTTTATTTATATAATAAATTGATAACAATTGGTATATTTTAAATGCGATATTTGAATTTTATTGACCGACTTGTTAGATGCGAGATTTTGAACTATGAACTATTAGTTAACTTCAAAGTCAAATATCTTTTCAAACGATACTAGTGAATGATAATTCTTACCGAGGTGTGGATGGAAGACGGATGACTGAAGTTAAAAATTTTAAATTTTCATATAATTTAAGTATTTATTTTATATTTTTATTGTTAAAATATTTTTATTTTTAAAATTTTATAAGTTTGTCTCTGTAAACTTTTATAATTTTATTAAAATATTATTTTTATATCTATTCGTAGCTCTGAAATATGATAAAAAAAATAAAATTATTAGCATTTGTATCTCCACAACAATCTCGTTTAGGGACAGATTCGGAATCTTACAATTTTAAAATTCCACAAGCTATATATTTTTTGTATTTTCTTATAAGCGTTCTTTAAATTCATAAATTCTAACAATTTACCTAAATAAAATAGTAATAAATGAATTTCCGTACAACTAAAAACAAATTCTTTAGAGTTTGAGCTCGTACGTACGTTGATTAGTTTTAAATTCGAATCTAAACAACAAATTTTAATTATTTAATTTTAAAAATATAAAAACATTTAAAAATTTTAAAATATATATATATATAATATTAATTATTAATTAAAAATATTTTAGTTATCTATAAATTAAAACAACATCAGTTAGTTTGTGACATCAAATTAACAAAAATTAGTAATAAAAAAAATTTAAATGGTTAAGCCAAGTGTTGGGCTTTCAAAGCTTATATCTACTTCCATTTAATGGGTCAAATTTGTGAGTTGGGTAAAGTGATTCCACTCGTAAACATTTTTGTTTTGATTTTCAAGCAAAGTTTTTTTAAGAGGTACCAGCTGAGCTATTTATTGAGTAAATTAAAAGGAAAAAGCATCAAACTTTATGGTTTATCGAGAGTAAAATAGGCAAATTTCATCACTTGTCACTAATTTATCATTAATATAATGAATGATTCATTCAGTTAACCTAATGTTATAAACATTTCATTTTATAATTATGCGTGTAACAATTGTTTGAGTTTTTGGTTATAATTGAGTGACTAGATTGTAATAATAAATAAATTATATTATCTCATTATTATAATTGATCAATAAAATGATCTAATTGTAATTAAAAACTTAACACCAGTTTTAGATTTAACGATAGAGTGATGTATTTGTAACGTTCAATTAATCAAGAGATGTATTTGTAACTTCTTAAACTTTAATGATCAATTTATAACTTTATTAATAATTGAGTAATATATGTATTATTTATCCATAAAAAATTTTGTTAGTATTTTTTAAAATTAAATAATCAAATAAGAATCTAACCTTGTATTACTTGATAAAGCTTGTAACCTCCTTAAAAGAAATCTCACATTCTCTGCATATCTTACAAAATTTGGATATGAGGGGATTTAGTTAAGTATTAATAAAGCATTCATCAATTAAATTAAAGCCTTCCACCGTAAATATTGTTGATTTACTCACGGCTGAGTTGTAATCATATATTTAAATTGGAAAATATTATTGAATTTCGGTAAAGCAGTAGATAAAGATAGTTTTAAAAGATATATTTATTTAAAGAAAGTATTTTACCATAATAAATTAAAGCTAATGAAATAATTAAAATATATTAATGAATCTGAAAAGTGAAATCTTTTAAATGCGCTCCCAAAAAGACATTCTAAAAGCAGTCGCCACCTCTGCCTATAAAACTTGACCATCGTCCCCCCTTTAAGACATTCTTCAGCTTTCACATAGCTCCTGTGTTTTCTGTTTATTGTTCGTCAAACAGCTAAGTATAAGTGTTCTTATTTTCTCTTCGAGTCTTTGCTCTGTGAATCATTATGGGGTCACCATCCGAGTGAACGTAGGTTTTCCATGAGTTACGCCCTTCCGATGCATGGTATCCACATCCTTCAATCGTTTTCTGTTGTCTTTCTTTATTGGTTCTTTGTTGTCGATTGATCTGCTCCTCTAAAGCTACCTCTTTAGTTTGTTATTAGTTCAATTTATTTATTCCGATCAACTCTTTAAAAAAACAAAACAAAAAACTTCCCCCCTGAGATGGCTACCGTGCAAAAGCCGGCGGGTTCCTTGGATTTCGACGAGAAGAAAAGGAAGAAGATGGAGTCGAACCGTGAATCGGCAAGGAAGTCACGTGAGAAGAAAAAGAAGCAGATGGATGATTTGACCAACGAAGTGAGCGCATTGCATGAAGAGAAGAACGACTTAATCAAAAAAGTCATCCTCTACACCGAACGATTCATGAATTCGGAATCTGCAAACAACGCGTTAAGGGCTCAAGCAGCGGAATATACCAGCCGGATAAAGTCCCTGAAGAAGACGCTGCAGCTGCATTATGCGAGACAAGGCAGCGGGTATGCCCCGGAGGTCACAACTCACAAATCCTCTGATGCAGCCGTGACTACCCTCCTTTTCGACGGTGCCAATTATTTCGGCGGCTGATATGATGGATTCCGATGGATGGACTTCTCTTTCTCGTTGTGGTCGGTTTAATTAATATTTAATCGCTCATAGTAATTCTTAGGTATTATAAATAGCCATAGAAAGTATAGCAAAATAATTTCATAGACATTACAATCCATATCATCTTTACCTTATTCATAAAGTTATTGTTATTATGAATATTTGAAATAAAATCTTTTATCTTATAGTATATAATTAGATTGATGTTAATTTAGATTTATTACATACAATTGAATTGATATTAATTTATTATATGTTAGATACATGTTACATGTATTTCATTTGTATGCATTAGTATTACAATGTTTCGTATCAATTTCAAAGAATTAAATATAAATAAAGTTACATAATATAATTAAGTTGACAAGCAAGATTGCATTTAATAATTTAATTAAACTTATTGTCAGATAAAATTGATAACTATCTCCAAACATTAGGATTTATGTGGAGGTGCAAGGATTATTTTAATGCAAATAAATGGATTTTACTCCTATCAGAAACCTGCAAAGCTCTGCTATATGGGAAGTGGGCATTTGGTAGGAAGCAGGGGTGGGTCAATTACATCCTCATTATATTGGGAAAATAATTAAATTTAACTTAATGTGTTAAATTAAAATGTAAAAAAAAAATTGCATACCCATTATTTTTAAGAAAAAATTAAAATTTTATATCCCATTTTTAAATTTATGAATCTGCTTCCAGAAAATTTGTACAACAAGTTGAGTCAAGCCAATGAAGCTAGAGATGCCAAGCTTTTTGGAATCGGTCCCGAAAGATGGTTGTGCGACATATTCAAGACGCGTAGCTCGATATGGTTTGTCATCTCAACCGGGATTTCTCCTATAAGATGGTTGAATTAAATATGAAAAAATAAAGTTAAATAATATAATTAAGTTGACATTCAAGATTACATTTAATAATTTAATTAAACTTATTGTCAAATAAAACTGATAGCTATCTTCAAACATTAGGATTTATTTGGAGGTACAAGGTTTATTTTTATGCAAATAGATGGATTTTACTCCTATCACAAACCTGCAAAGCTCTGCTATATGGGAAGTGGGCATTTGGTAGGAAGTGGAGTCCCACAAAGCAATGGATTCCCCTCATAAATGGAGGAATTGTTAAATCTTGTTACAAAGGGAATGCTTCCTGAAAAGTTGTTGTCGGACAAGTCGAGTCCAATCAATGAAGGTAGAGATGCCAAGCTTTTCGGAATCGGTCCCGAGAGATGGTTGTGCGACAGATTCAAGATGCGTAGCGCGATAAGGTTTGCCATCTCAACTGGGATTTCTCCTGAAAGATGATTGCTTGAGAGGTCTATGCTGTTCACGTTTGCCTCGACGCTGTTGTATTCGGGATCTCTTCCTCTTGTTACCACCTTTATTAGCCCTTCGAATACATCGCTGCCCTTTCCGTTCACCAATGCGGTCAGGTTACCGATACACTTAGGAATTGGCCCTGAAATATTGTTGCCGGAAATATCTAATATGTGAACGTTTTGAAGCCTGCACCACTCATCAGGTATGTTCCCACTTAAAAGGTTGGAGCCGAGACGTAGCATGAATAATGAAGAAAGATTTTGTACCCACAAAGGCAGAGTCCCCGACATTTTATTCCCTCCGAGGTCCACGCTTGTCAAACCTGAGCAGTTTCCCAACGAGGAAGGGATTTCGCCATCCAGATTGTTGTTGCTCAACAGCAGCACACTTAGAGAAGGAAGAAACCCCAAGGAGCTCGGAATGTTCCCCGTCAAGCTGTTATTCGATACGTCGATTCCCCATAACACAAACGATCGATGCCAACAGTTTGGGAGTTGTCCACTAAACATGTTGTTTCTTAGAGAAACAATGTTAAGGCCCTCTATATCACACACTGATGATGGGATTCTCCCGCTCAGATGGTTCCTAGAAACATATAATTTCTTCAATCTTGGCATCAAGGCTCCAATGTTTTCCGGTATTGGCCCGGAAAATGAATTTTCGTGGAGCAATACATCGGTTGCATTAGTGGACCAAGAAGGGAAAGGACCACCAAAGTTATTGCAACTCAGATCGATGAGATTTAAATTCGGATAACTCAACTGGTCTGGCAACTCCCCCCTGATTCGGTTTTGAGATAGAACCAAATAGTTTACTTGAGCAGACACTAGAGAAAACCATTTCCCTGGTATGGTGTCGGATATGCCAACATTTTTTAAGATGACAGAGGTAAGTTGATTTTGAACTTGAAGCCATAAAGGAAACGAGGGACCTACCATGCAGTTCTCAAGTTGAATGGATTTAAGTTTGAAAGGAGGAGACCATCCGTCCGACACACCGAAAACCAAGGAACTCGTCGGCTCTGTTGTGAGACGAACATTCTCTAGTTTTCTGAGGTTCATGAAGTGGGTTTCTTTTAATATACCATTCCAAGAATTTGCCATAAGGTTCAAATCGACTAGCCACGATAGTTCCCCTAGACTTTCAGGAATTGTACCATTCATCATGTTGTACGACAGGTCTAATTTTATCAGCTTTGACAAGCTTCCGATTGATGTCGGAATCGAACCCCAGAAAGAATTGCTAGAGAGATCCAGATGTTGTAAATGTTTAACCGATCCTAACGAGTTGGGCAGCTCCCCGATCAACAAGTTAGAACTGAGATCTAGTGTCTCCAACTTATTGTTTGGACTACCTGAGAAACCACTAAAAAGCTCATAAATGTCACCATGGAAATTGTTTGCAGACAGATCTAGGAACTCTAGTTTGCTAAGATTGCCAAAGAATTCAGGAATTTGGCCCTCGAGGTTCAAATTATCAGACAAATCAAGTACTCGGAGATTTTTGAGGTTTGCAAATTCAGCAGGAATGGAACCGCTGAAAAAGTCCCATGTCAGATACAGTTCGGTGAGACCGGTGAGATTGAACAACCATTGAGGAAATACAGAGTTAAAAGAATTCTCCGACAAGTCAAGAACCGAAAGTGAGGTGAAATTAATGGATGGGAGCGTCAATGGTAGACCTTGAAGTTCACACCAGTGCAAGCGTAATTCTACCAAGGAGGGAAGCATATTCAACGTGTGCAGCCAGTGATCAGCTACGCCATCGAGTTTGGAGAATCCCAGGTTTAGATATTTCAAAGAAGAGAGAGGCGTAAGCCATTCCAGACTCTGTGAACGTAACTCCCGAGGACCTGTACTACTGAAGGAGTCGGCATAGAGGTCCAGGTACTCCAAACTCCACAAATTCTCAAGCGAAGCTGGAATCTCTCCGGCAAAAGACGCGAAAGAGAGATTGAGGTACCGCAGACTTTTGAGCTCCCCGAAGAACTGGGGAATTTCAAGGCCTTCAAAATCATTGAGGCTAAGGTCCAGATAAGTGATTTGTTCCAATTGAAGCAGAGACGAGTTGATCTCACCTCCCAGACATGAGCTTTTGTATGATGTTCGATCTCCGTTGATTAAGTGGTATGGGTTTCTAAGGTCGAGCTCGGTGACACGTCCAGTTTGGTTGTGGCACTTAATACCTTTCCATGTGCAACAATCTTCACCGGACCAGGAAGAGAGCCTGCCCGAAGGGTCAGTGAGAGCTTCTCGGAGGATGATCAGTGCTCTTCTTTCGGTGGCTGTGCATTGGATAGGTGTGGAGCGGACGAGAAGCAGTGAATTCAAATTGAAAAGGAAGAGGAAAAGCAAATATGAAACAAGGAGATAAGGCTTGTTAGCTGCCATAGCGATGGAGTGTGGGGGAATAGGTTGAGATGTTGAGTCCAAATATTTGGAGAGTGGGTGCTTTTTATCCATGATACATAATTAGTGGGGCGGCCTATCCATGATACATAATTAGTGGGGCGGCCAGCAACTTGGATTTGGGGGTTTTATATAAGGAAATACGGATTAATATACGGTTAAGAAACAAAATAATCGAAAATTTAATAAGATAATTAATAAATTCGGTAAAACGTTACTTGAAATGTTGATAAGCTCATAATGTTGGAAAACATGAATAATTATTAAAAAAATTGGTAACCGATAAACTTTAATTATCGGTAGGTACTAATACATATATATTTATAAGTATTCATACTTTAATGTGGAAAACAATAATTTAAGGTTATATTTTGAGTGAGTTTTAATTATAAGTGTCTAATGACTTAATTTCATGTTACGGTATATATTATTATTAATTTAAAAATAATAAACATATATATTACATATTTATTATTATCTTTAGTTAAAATTGTTAAATTTAAATTCTAAATAATATTTTATAAAAAAATCTAAATAATCAAATAATTTTTTATCTAAATGAAATTATTAAATTAATGATGTAGGTGAAAAACATAAATAACTAATAATTTTATGTGTAAATGAAATTACTAAAAGTATTTATATCTATATTGTATGTATCAATATTTATATTTAAAACTTAACCGATTAAAATAAAATAGGTGTTACCTATTATGTTAAACTACATACCGCTTTTTTGAAGGTTACTAATAATGTAAACGGTAAAATAAAATAGGTGTTACATATTACGTTAAAATATCTACCGGTTTGTTTAAAGGTTACTAATAATGTGAACATTAAAATAAAACAGACGTTGCCTATTATGTTAAATAGGTGATATCTATTACGTTAAATAAGTGTTACCTATTACGTTAAACTAGCTACTGGTTTGTTTAAAGGTTAATAATAATGTAAACGGTAAAATATATACAACTTAACCGCTTGAATTTTTTTTAAAATTCGAAAAATATGGATACTTACTCTAAAAGTACAGATACTCTAAAGGTTAATAATAATGTATCCATACTCTAAAAGTATGAATATTGTTTCGACAGTAATGTAAACGGTATAATATATACAACTTAACCGTTTGAAATATTTTTTTAAAATTCGAAAGTATGAATATTTACTCTAAAAGTATGAATACTCTAAAGGTTAATACTAGTGTATTCATAATAATAATGTATACATTCTTACTCTAAAAGTATTGATATTTGCTAAAATATCGACCATCAAATCATAATAGTATAGATATTTATTTTAAAAATAATTGACATCCAAAAATATGTAATGTATTAAATCATAACAATATCATTAAACACAACTTTAATATTTCAGATTGCAGCCTATTTTTTTATTCAAAATAATAATAAGAGTCTAATGACTTATTTTTATGTTACTGTATATATTATTATTAAATTAAAAATAATAAACATATATATTACATATTTATTATTATCTTTAGTTAAAATTATTAAATTTAAATTCTAAATAATATTTTAATTTTTTTGTATAAATAAAATTATTAAATTAATGTTGTAGGTGAAAAAATAAATAACTAATAATTTTTTGTTTGTAAATGAAATTATTAAAAGTATCTATACCTATATTGTATGTATAATAATTATATTTAAAACTTAACCGGTTAAAATAAAATAGGCGATACATATTATGTTAAACTACCTACCGGTTTGTTTGAAGGCTATTAAAAATGTAAACGGTAAAATAAAATAGGTGTTACCTATTACGTTAAAATACCTACCGGTTTGTTTAAAGGTTACTAATAATGTAAACAGTAAAATAAAATAGACGATACCTATTATGTTAAATAGATGCTACCTATTACGTTAAATAAACGTTACCTATTACATTAAATTAGTTATTGATTTGTTTAAAGGTTAATAATAATATAAAAGGTAAAATAAAATAAGCACCATCTGTTACGTTAAAATATCTACCAGTTTGTTTAAAGATTAAGAATAATGTAAGCAAAAAAATAAAATAAACGAGACTTATTACGTTAAAATACCTACTAGTTTGTTTAAATGTTACTAATAATGTAAAGGATAAAATAAAACATGTGTTACTTATTATGTTAAATATGTGTTACCTATTACTTTAAACTAACTACCGGTTTGTTTAAAAGTTAATAATAATGTAAACGGTAAAATATATACAATTTAACCGTTTAAAATATATTTTTTTAAATTCGAAAGTATGAATACTTACTCTAAAAGTATGGATACTCTAAATGTTAATAATAATGTATCCATACTTACTCTAAAAGTATGGATATTGTTTGACAGTAATGTAAACGAAAAAAATATATACAACTTAACCGTTTGAAATATTTTTTTAAAATTCAAAAACATGTATACTTACTCTAAAATATGGATACTCTAAATGTTAATAATAATGTATTCATAATAATAATGTATCCATACTCTATAACTATTGATATTTGCTAAAGTATCATCCATCAGATCATAGTAGTATCGATATTTATTTTTAAAAATAATTGTCATCCAAAAATACATAATATATTAAATTCTACCTATATCATTAAACACAACTTTAATATTTCAGTTTGCGGCCTATTTTTTTATTCAAAATAATATTATTGGGCGCAATGTAGTATGTTAATATTTATTTATAACAAAATAAGAAATTAACCTATTTTGTTGTCGTGGGATTTCAAAGGCATATCAGCTTAAATTTTGGTAACATTTTTTGCTCTACCTAATATGTTGATAAAATTAATAACAAAAATAAGTAATTAACTTAATTTGTTATCATCGGATTTCTAAGGCCCCTTCAGCTTAAACTTTGATAATATTTTAGGCGCTACTTAATATGTTGATAATATTGATAACAAAATTAAGTAATTAACATGTTTTGTTATCGTCAGATTTCTAAGGCTCCATCATCTTTAAAAAGTCGCTACTTATTACATTAAATAAACATTACTTGTAATGTTATTATGATTGATAATAATGTTTCTAGTAATTAACCTATTTTGTTATCGTCATATTTCTAAAGCTCCATCAGCTTAAACTTTGGAAATATTTTAGGCGCTATCTAATATGTTGATAATATTGATAACAAATCAATTAATTAACATATTTTGTTATCGTCGGATTTTTGAGGTTCTATTAGCTTTAAAAAGACGCTACCTATTACATTACATAAGCAATACACGTTATGTTATTATGGTTGATAATGTTTTCAGTAATTAATCGGTTATGTTAATGTCAATATATTTTTGGTGCATTTTACATACGACGATAATATTCCCGGTTATTACCATTATTATTATCAACACAAATAACATTTCCAGCGAAAACATATAACATTTCCAATAATACTTTTAATCGATCACTTATTTAACCAATCATATTATATATATTAAGAGAAAATAATCTCAGTGACCAAAAATGCCTTATAATATACGATTTTAACCAACTTTTTTTGGATTTGCCAAAATGACAAACTAAATCGCAATGCGATCAATAATTCGCAACGCGATCTCCGGTATCGCAAACCAGTTTCCAGATTCGCAACGCAAACATCGACTATCGCAATGCGATTTTCCAAATTCGTTGCGATAGTCCTCGCAACGCGAACTTTGACTATCGCAATGCGATTTTCCAAATTCGTTGCGATAGTCCAAATTCGCATTGCGATTTATTCCAAATTCGTTGCGATAGTCCAAAATCGCAACGACGGGTGGTATTGCATTTGTTTCTTAAGAATTTTCTCTAAAAAGATAGTATTCGCACGGACGTGTCGAAGACACGTATTACCACGACCACGACCACGACGAGACGGCGGCGGCGGCGCGCGAGAGTCCCCCTTGTTCTCTATCACTCAACAAGGAAGTGGAAAAGCCAAGCCTTAAATACCATTCCCAATAGTGTTTCCAATACTATGTGTGATTGAGCATTACCAACACTTGTTCCCAATACTATGTGAGATTGAGCCTTAAATAGTGATATTATTTGTGAATTATAGTTAATGACTTTAGTATTTTTATTAAAAGTATTTGTGGTTCGTTTAGTTTTCATGCAATTCTAATTTATTTTCAATTGATTGTAATTGCACGATAACAATTTTTTTTATTCTCGCGAGTGATGCAATTTTTTTGAATGTTTTGCTTAAAATTGCAATAATCGCGATTGATTGTAGATTGACTTTTAATTATGACATATTTAATCGTATAATACTAATGCAATTGGTTGCTGATTCAGTTGTTTTAAGGTGCATGATTGTTAATTGTTTCCTGAATAATCACATAGTATTGGAAACAAGTGTTGGTAATGCTCAATCCCACATAGTATTGGAAACACTATTGGGAATGGAATTTAAGGCTTGGCTTTCCCACTTCCTTGTTAAGTGATAGAGAACAAGGGGGACTCTTGCGCGCCGCCGCCGCCGCCGCCCGTCTCGTGGTCGTGGTAATACGTGTCTTTGACTCGTCCGCGCGAATACTATCTTTTTAGAGAAAGTTCTTAAGAAACAAATGCAATACCACCAGTCGTTGCGATTTTGGACTATCGCAACGAATTTGGAATAAATCGCAACGCGAACTTGGACTATCGCAACGAATTTGGAATAAATCGTAACGCGAACTTGGACTATCGCAACGAATTTGAAAAATCGCAACACGAACTTCGACTATCGCAACACGAACTTGGACTATCGCAATGCGAATATGTAAATCGCAATGTGATAGTCGAAGTTCGCGTTGCGAATCTGGAAACTGATTTGCGATACCGGAGATCGCGTTGCGAATTATAGATCGCATTACGATTTAGTTGGTCATTTTGACAAATCCAAAAAAAATTAGTTAAAATCGTATATTATAAGGCATTTTGGTCACTGAGATTATTTTCTCATATATTAATTGTATATTAATCCACTCACAGCAGAACTCACCGAATTGTGGGTTTGGAAGTTATCCATATCATCACTTATCACTCATATTTGCCTCTTTAGAAACCCCAGAGGCAAGACTCAACGGCATACAACAACACACCTTTGAGTTATAAAGCAATCATCAATTAAATTAAAGCCTTCCACCTGTTGATTTACTCGCAGATAAGTTGTAATCATATATTTAAATTGGAAAATATTATTGAATTTCGGTAAAGCAGTAGATAAAGATAGTTTTAAAAGATATATTTATTTAAAGAAAATATTTTATCATAATAAATAAAAGCTAATGAAATAATTAAAAAGATATTAATGAATATGAAAAGTAAAATCTTTTAAATGCGCTCCCAAAAAGGCAGTCTCCTCCTCTGCCTATAAAAGTTGACCTTCGTCCTCCCTTTAACACATTCTTCACCTTTCACATAGCTCGAATTGTCCTGTGTTTTCTGTTTATTGTTCATCAAACAGCTAAATATAAGTGTTCTTATTTTTTCTTTCGAGTCTTTGCTCTGTGAATCATTATGGGATCACCATCCGAGTGAACGTAGGTTTTCTATGAGCTACTCCCTTCCGATGCATGGTATCCACGTCCTTCAATCGTTTTCTGTTGTCTTTCTTTATTGGTTCTTTGTTGTTGATTGATCTGCTCCTGGAAAGCTGACCTCTTTAGTTTGTTATTAGTTCAATTTATTTATTCCGATCAACTCCTTAAAAAAACAAAACAAAAAAACTTCCCTGAGATGTCTACCGTGCAAAAGCCGGCGAGTTCCTTGGATTCCGGCGAGAAGAAAAGGAAGAAGATGGAGTCGAACCGTGAATCGGCAAGGAAGTCACATGAGAAGAAAAAGAAGCAGATGGATGATTTGACCAACGAAGTGAGCGCATTGCAGGAAGAGAAGAACGACTCCATCAAAAACGTCATCCTCTGCACCGAACGATTCATGAATATGGAATCTGCAAACAACACGTTAAGGGCTCAAGCAACGGAATATACCAACCGGATAAAGTCCCTGAAGATGACGCTGCAGCTGCATTATGCGAGACAAGGCAGCGGGTTTAATTGATCTTTAATCGCTCATAGTAATCATAGGTTACTATATATAGCCATAGGAAAGTATAGCAAAATAATTTCATAGACATTACAATCCATGTCATCTTTACATTATTCATAAAGTTATTGTTATTATGAATATTGAAATAAATCTTTTATCTTATAGTAAATAATTAGTTTGATGTTGATTTGAATTTTTATATGCGATTAAATTGATTTAATTAATACTGTTAGAAACATGCTACATGCTAATTTTAATTACTTCAATGCTGGATTTTATCAAATGCTGGAATGCTGGGAATCTTAGCAACAACAAACTAAAAGATACATACTACATGTGTTCTGTTTATATGCATATGTTACAGAAAGTGTACAAAGTAGGTCATAGGTTTACTGGGACTGGTTGGTTCCATTGTGGGGGACGCCATTTCAGCTCCCCATTGCCGCATTCGTTCCAATGCATGTTCAACCTGTAAAAGGATGGATCCCATGTTTAGAATTTTGACAAGCCTGTAGCTGAATATATACATTCATTAATGTTTACGAAAGAGGACGTCCCCACCTCTGTGTTCCAGTTAGTTTTGTAGATGATATACAGGAGGATTAATGTCTGCAAGAATGTCCCACAAATCTAACCAATCCAGATTCCCTGCAATAATAAATGGAGTCTTGAATATTAAGTGATACAATAATGGGAGCAATGTGATACGGAACCATGAAATTACCTCCACCCCAGAATGGTTATGATAGCCGAGAAAAAATCCGAGTGGGAGGCCGACAACGTAATACATAGCAGAACAAGTTTACATAAGCTACCAGGGCTTGCCAACTGTTGTGAAATTTAGGTTAATTTCCACCAATAACAATTCACCTTGAAAACTATTATCTAGGTGACTAGTGTGAAAACGATTGTACTAAAAATCACCCCAAGGTAGATTCCCAGGAAAGAGGAGGGGTTACAATGGTCTCTCTTAAAACCCACTTTCATTAGACAGAACTACCAAGACAAGTAATTTTAATAGGACAATAATTAACAACAACTATACCCGACAATAGCTATTAAATAGACATAAAAGAGAACACCAAAATATTTCACTAATAGAGGAAATATTACAAAGAGAGAGAATACAAATAGCCTTTAAAATAGAAAAAGACTTATATTTGTGGGATTATTAACTAAGGAGGAGGAGGGCTTTATTTATAACAAAAGAATTTCCCCTCCTCCTTATACACAACCAATGTGGGACTTTTGCCAAAAACCAACAAATCTCCACCTTGGCAAATTTCACACACATCTCTAAAAAAACAATCTTTTAATTTGTAACAATATTGACCAAGTCTAAACAATGTTTAAACTTGACCGCAATTACCACTTTTGTCAATATATCAGCAGGATTCTCAGTGGTCCGAATCTTCTGGATTATGACTCCACCTTCTTCTAGAATCTCTCGTACAAAGTGATATCGAACATCGATGTGCTTCGTCCTTGCATGGTAAACCTGATTCTTTGCTAAATGAATAGCACTCTGACTGTCACAGTGCACTTTGATGTGCTTTTGTTCCATTCCTAATTCACCAAGCAACCCTTGAAGCCAAATTGCCTCCTTCATAGCCTTTGTAACTGCCATATACTCTGCCTCTGTAATAGACAAAGCCACTGTTGACTGTAAGGTGGACTTCCAACTGATTGGTGCCTTTGCAAATATAAACACATAACCAGTAGTTGATCGACGCTTGTCCAAATCACCTGCATAGTCTGAATCACAATACCCAAATACACACTGACCATCTTGTTTGTCCTGCTGAAAGACCAAACCAACATCTACGATGTTCAGAATATACCGCAGAATCCATTTCACAGCTTGCCAATGCTCCTTTCCAGGATCATGCATATACCTGCTCACAACCCCAATTGCCTGTGAAATATCGGGTCTCGTACACACCATTGCATACATCAAGCTACCAACAGCACTTGCATACGGAACCTTTGACATGTATTCCCGTTCTGCATCATCCTTAGGTGACATGGATGCACCGAGCTTGAAATGAGGAGCAAGAGGTGTAACATCCTCCATGTCGGGTGAGTGATTGATTTGCAAAGTTTCAACATTTGGGGATTTAAGTAGAATGATTATATAGTTTAAAAATAAAGGTTAGTAAATATGAAATGAAGGTAGGGACCAAATGGTCATTTGGAAGGAAATTTTAATTAAAATAAGATGTTATGGGATATATGAGAACCACGTGGAGTATTAGGTTCCAGAATACTCTCATTCCTTCTTTCTTAGTTCCTTCTCTTCCTTCTCCAACGTGGGCTTGCAATTGAAGGTAAGAAACTGAACTTGGTAGTTTCTTTGATTGTTAAGATTGGAAATGAAAGTTTGTATGTTATATAAGATAAAGGAAACCTTATAGGACATTAAAACAACAAGATAAGTGATTTAGAGAATGATTTGGAAAATGAGTTTTTAGATGAAATTTTGATATGGATGAGTTTTTGATGTTTAAATCAGATTTTTGACTTGTCAATAAGCTAATTAAGAAGTATGAAGTAATAGAATTGAAATTAGAACTAGTTGAAATTGGAGTAAGATTCTTCAATTCTATATGGATGAGTAGTTTTCTTAGTTTTAGAGGTATTGAATGGATAATAATTAGTTTAAGTAAGTGTATGAGAGCTAAGAGTGTTAAAGGGATTGAAATAAGTATGTTTGAGCTGAAATTAGATGATTTCTGGGCTCAAAATAGGATTTCTGGGTTAGGGTAATCGGTACCCATTCAAGGGGAACCGATACCCCTTCAACGAATATGATTTCCAGAATGCTAGAGGGGAATCGATACCCCAGGGGGGGGAACCGATACCCCCTCATCGTATATGAAATTCCAGATTGCTTGAGGGGAATCGATACCCCAAGGGGGGGAACCGATTCCCCCATGAGAAAAGAAGAAGAAGAAAATAAAGCAAGACTAAGCTATAGATTCTTAAATTAGTAAGCTATTAAAGCTTAATTTCAAGACATAGACGTCTGATGATCATCTTAAAATTATGTTTATGTAGATACCGAGCCTACTCGAGTTCGGGAACATCTACAAGTAGGATCGATCGAGGAAAAGGCAAAGAAGTATAGGTGAGTGCATATGCATAGCATGATATAGTATTATATTCAGTTCTAGACTTGTGATAAGTCTAGATTCCATATTTTGATATATGATCACATTCCATATTATGATACATGACATGAATTTATATTATGTGTATTGCATGACATGAATATACAGAAAAAGTTATATGGGCTATGTGATAAAGGTATGAAATTGATATGTCTATGTGATAAAGGTATGGAAACAATATGACTACGCGATATGAACTACAGGAAATGTATAAGCCCATGTTATGTAGATGAGAACTATAGGTATAGTTGGCATGCCAAGGGTAGAGGGTATACTCGGTTCTTTAGGACATATGTATATCCTTTGGAACCTGTGTGAAGTCTTGAAAGACACATACTTGATCCATAGTATATGTATATGATTCTTAAAGAATTCTACGTGGTCCTTATGGACATAATTCTACGGGCACTTCGGTGCAATTCTACGGGCACTTCGGTGCAATTCTACGGGCACTTCGGTGCATTTATACGAGCTGTGGTGACAGCATAGTGCACAACCTCACATTACTCAAATACCTTAGGTTCTCAATATGCTATCATGGGCCAATAAACTTATTAATACAGAATAATGAATGTTACAGTCATACGCTTACAGGTATGGATTTTGATGAAGTATACTATATTGATTAAGTACATGTTTGCATCTCATCTCATATGATCCTGACATTTTCATTACATTACATTGCCTTATTATTATTGCCTCACTAAGTCGATGACTTAGCGTGTGAGTGTTTCACACGTAGGATCCGGGAAATTAGAAGAGACAGGTGAAGCAGCTTGACAGTATTACTCCTGCAACCATCAGATCAGAAGCAACTTAATCAGTAGGTCATTTTGTGATGTAAATAGCAGTTGGCATGTAATTAAAGGGTTAAGTTGTGTATGCTCTGAATATTTTGATAAACTTATATTACAGTATGTATATTATTGTATTTTCTTAATACAAGTACAAATATTTTACTATTATTTATTAAGAGTTGTGTTTTAAAGTCAATGTAGTATCTCCGACTCATATCCGGGTCGGGTATGGGTTGGGGTGTTACATTTAATGGTATCAGAGCCATGGTTTAGCCGATTCTAGGCATAAACCAGAGTCTATGGAGTCTTTAAATGGAATACATGCCAACAAATAGTGAGAACTTCTGATCTGGTATAGTATGAGTATGCTGTTTTGCTAATAGGATAATGTGTTTATTCTTATTAGATGTCCGGACATAATAGCTCCCGAAGTGAAGCGGGAGAAGATAGGCATGCTGAAAGCAGTAATTCACCTGCCCTGGCCAGGCAAGGTGAAGAACAGGCATCTCAAGGAGTGCCTGTGCAAGATCAAGATACGTTCTTCAGAACGTTAGACGCTATTCTGACGCGTCTTCAACCTCCTGTTCCACTAACTCCAAGAATTAATGTAGCAAAGGAGTTGAGAAGTTTAGGAGCTCCCGAATTTAAGGGAGAAGCTGAGGAAGGTCCGGTGTCAGCGGATCTTTGGTTGAATGATTTGAAAATCATGTTAGATGGTCTCCACTGTTCCGAAGTGGAGAAATTAGATAGAGCTGTGTTGTTATTAAGGGGTCAGGCGAGGATATGGTGGACGAATGTCACCATGAGAATGTCAACCGACCGGTTGACTTGGTCTTTGTTTTTAGAAGAATTTAAAAACAAGTATATTGGAGATCAGTTTATCCGACAAATGAAGCAAGAATTTATGAATTTGAAGCAGATGAGCCGCTCTGTGTATGAGTACGAATGTGAATTTAATAAGCTGAGCAGGTTTGCAGCTGAGGTTGTGCCTACTGAGAAAGATGCTTGTGAATGGTTCGTGGAGGGCTTGCGCCCTAGACTTAAAGAAATGTTGATAGCATTAAACTTGTCCTCGTTCCAGGAGGCGATCAATCGTGCAAAAGCTCTTGAAAGGGCTCAGAATGAAAGATTTGGGGACTCAAGAGTTCAGACATCAAAGAGGACGACTACTTATTCTGGTTCAACACCAACAAAAAGGGGAAGAGACTCGGGATTTCGATCACAAACTAGATCAGAATCAGTTGCATCGTCTGCTAGGGGAGCAAGTCAGGCAAGAACTAGACAGACGCAGTCAGTGGAATCCGGTGCTGGGAGATCTACTCCGGGTCAAGGAAACAGTGTGAGCACTGCGGGAAAAACCATTATGGGATTGTCGTATGATAGCTGGGACTTGTTTTCGATGCGGAGAGGCCGGACATTTTGTCCGGGATTGTCCCTTGATTGTTGGTGAGCCGGCACCATCTGGAAGAGCTGGTTCTTTCTCACAAAGAGGACGAGGAAGAGGCAGAGGAAGGAACCCGTCTGAATTCTCTGCTTAACCTGAAGTTCGATCCACTGCTCGAGTATACAACCTAAAGACAAGTGAAGACCGTGATGATCCTGATATTATAGCAGGTACTTTTCAGTTGTATGATAAATTAGTACTGGTACTGATTGATCCGGGTTCTAATTATTCTTATATTACAAGTAAGTTAGTAAAGGAGTTGGGGATTCCCTTAGAAGCTACGAGTAATGAGATTATAGTAACAACTCCGTTAGGCCATAGTGCCCGGGTGAATAAAGTCTGTAAGGGGTGTCCCATAAAGGTTCAGGGAATTGAATTCCCTGCTAATCTGATGGAATTACCCTTTGATGAGTTTGAAGTGATTCTGGGAATGGATTGGTTGTTCCGGTATTATGGAGATGTTAGTTGCAGATTGAAAAAGGTAACTCTGAAAAGTCCAAAGGAACAGATAAGTGTGAGCAGTGAAAAGTTTATCCTTTAGCAATGTAATATCAGTGATGTCTGCCAAGAAATTATTGCTACAAGGATGTCAGGGTTTCCTTGCAAATGTGATTGATTCAAGAGCTCAAGAGAAAATGTTAGAGGAAATTCCAATAGTTCTAGAGTTCCCTGATGTTTTTCCTGCTGAATTGCCAGGATTACCTCCGGATAGAGAGGTAGAATTCCAAATTGAAATAATGCCGGGAACAGCTCCGATTGCAATGGCACCTTATCGAATGGCTCCGAAAGAATTGCAAGAGTTAAAGAATCAATTACAAGAATTGCTAGAGAAGGGATTTATCCAACCAAGTGTATCGCCTTGGGGAGCTCCGGTGTTTTTGTTAAAAGAAGGATGGATCAATGCGTCTTTGCATTGACTATCGACAGCTCAATAAGGTGACCATCAAGAACAAGTATCCCCTTCCGCGCATTGATGATTTGTTTGATCAACTAAAAGGAGCTTCGGTATTTTCGAAGATTGATCTACGTTCGGGTTATCATCAATTGAAGATCCAGGAGAAAGATATTCCAAGACAGCTTTCAGAACGAGATATGGTCATTATGAATTTATCGTAATGCCATTCGGAGTAACGAATGCACCTGCTGCTTTCATGGATCTCATGAACAGGATTTTTCAGCCCTACTTGGACCAGTTTGTGGTTGTCTTTATTGATGACATACTGGTGTACTCGAAATCCCATGAAGAGCATAGCACACATCTGAGGATCGTCTTGCAAATTTTAAGAGATAAAAGTTGTATGCCAAATTGTCCAAATGTGAGTTTTGGTTAAAGGAAGTAATTTTCCTGGGACATGTGATCTCGGCAGTTGGGATTAGAGTAGACCCTCAAAAGGTTAAAGCTATAATGGATTGGGAAGTTCCTAAGAATGTGTCTGAAGTTCGGAGTTTTCTGGGACTTGCCGGTTACTATCGAAGATTCGTTAAGAATTTTCGATGATTGTGCTGCCTCTAACAAAGCTAATGAGAAAGAACGTATCCTTTGCTTGGACTTCTGAATGTAAAGAAAGCTTCGAAGCTTTAAAGAGAATTCTGACGGAAACTCCGATATTAGTTCAACCGGAATCTGGCAAGAATTTTGTAGTATACAGTGACGCATCCCATAACGGGTTGGGGTGTGTATTAATGCAAGAAGGAAAAGTGGTAGCGTACGCATCGAGACAGTTGAAACCACATGAAAGGAATTACCCCACTCATGATCTAGAAATGGCTGCTGTAGTATTCGCTCTCAGGATTTGGCGTCATTATCTTTATGGGGAGCGTTGTTACTTATATACGGATATAAGAGCCTGAAGTACCTGATGACTCAAAAAGAATTGAATTGAGGCAACGTAGATGGGTAGAGTTCTTAAAGGATTATGATGTGATAATTGACTATCATCCCGGAAAGGCTATGTGGTAGCAGATGCTCTGAGTAGAAAGACGTTTACAGCTTTACGAGCTATGGATGCAAGATTATCTTTAACGGGAGACGGTGGTCTTTGTGCAGAATTAACCCTTAACAGCATGGTGGGAACGAATAGGAGAATTGCAAAGTAAAGATGAAAGGTGTTTGAAAAGAATTGAGCAAGTAAAGAACAAAGAGACTAAGACTTTGAGGTTAAGTCAGATGGAAATCTATATTGTAAAGGAAGAATTGTAATACCCGACAATGACGACTTGAAGAAGGAGATATTAACAGAGGCTCATTGCAGTCCGTTAACGATGCACCCGGGTGGAACCAAGATGTATATGGATTGAAGGATCGATTTTGGTGGTCAGGGATGAAGCGAAGCATCACAGAATTTGTGTCTAAGTGTTTGATATGTCAACAAGTCAAAACCGAGCATCAAGTTCCATCAGGATTATTGCAACCGCTTTTCATTCCTCAATGGAAATGGGAAAATGTTACGATGGATTTTGTTTCGGGGTTACCCTTGACTCCGAACAAAAGAGAATCAATCTGGGTAATTGTTGATCGATTAAACTAAGTCAGCGCATTTCCTCCTGTTAGAACTGATTTCTCTATGGAAAAGTATGCAGAGCTGTATATTAGAGAAGTTATTAGATTGCATGGAGTACCTGTTTCCATAGTCTCTGATCGAGACCCTCGATTCACTTCTAGATTCTGGAAATCTTTGCATGGAGCGTTGGGGACTCGTTTAAACTTTAGTACGGCTTTTCATCCTCAGACTGATGGGCAATCAGAGAACTATTCAGATATTGGAAGATATGTTGAGAGCATGCGTAATGGAATTTAAAGGATCATGGGAAAAGTATTTACCGCTGGCAGAGTTCGCTTACAACAATAGTTATCAGTCTAGTATAAGATGGCCCCCTATGAAGCATTATATGGAAGAAAATGTCGTACTCCATTAAATTGGTATGAACTCAAAGACCGAAGTGTTCTTGGTCCGGATTTAATTCAGGATGTAGAACAGAAAGTTCGAGAAATTCAGCATAACCTCAAAGTGGCCTCTGATCGGCAAAAGTCCTATTCTGATCTTAAAAGGAAAGAAATTGAATTTCAAGTTGGAGATAAAGTGTTTTTAAAAGTGTCTCCATGGAAGAAGGTGTTGAGATTTGGTCGGAAAGGAAAATTGAGTCCTCGGTTTATTGGACCATATGAGATTGTAAAGAGAGTAGGACCTGTAGCATATCAGCTAACTTTACCACCTGAGATGGAAAAGATACATGATGTTTTTCACGTTTCAATGCTTCGAAGATATAGATCTGACCCTTCTCATATCGTGAACCAGAAGAGATTGAGGTTCGTCCTGACTTGACTTATGATGAAGAACCGATTCAAATTTTAGCACATGAAGTTAAGCAATTGAGGAACAAGATTATTCCTTTGGTCAAAGTATTGTGGAGAAATCACAAAGTAGAAGAAGCAACGTGGGAGCGTGAAGAGGATATGCGATATCAATACCTCATTTGTTCGTGCAATGAAAAATTCGAGGACGAATTTTCTTAAGGGGGAGAGATTGTAACATCTCCATGTCGGGTGAGTGATTGATTTGCAAAGTTTCAACATTTGGGGATTTAAGTAGAATGATTATATAGTTTAAAAATAAAGGTTAGTAATATGAAATGAAGGTAGGGACCAAATGGTCATTTGGAAGGAAATTTTAATTAAAATAAGATGTTATGGGATATATGAGAACCACGTGGAGTATTAGGTTCCAGAATACTCTCATTCCTTCTTTCTTAGTTTCTTCTCTTCCTTCTCCAACGTGGGCTTGCAATTGAAGGTAAGAAACTGAACTTGGTAGTTTCTTTGATTGTTAAGATTGGAAATGAAAGTTTGTATGTTATATAAGATAAAGGAAACCTTATAGGACATTAAAACAACAAGATAAGTGATTTAGAGAATGATTTGGAAAATGAGTTTTTAGATGAAATTTGATATGGATGAGTTTTTGATGTTTAAATCAGATTTTTGACTTGTCAATAAGCTAATTAAGAAGTATGAAGTAATAGAATTGAAATTAGAACAAGTTGAAATTGGAGTAAGATTCTTCAATTCTATATGGATGAGTAGTTTTCTTAGTTTTAGAGGTATTGAATGGATAATAATTAGTTTAAGTAAGTGTATGAGAGCTAAGAGTGTTAAAGGGATTGAAATAAGTATGTTTGAGCTGAAATTAGATGATTTCTGGGCTCAAATAGGATTTCTGGGTTAGGGGAATCGGTACCCATTCAAGGGGAACCGATACCCCTTCAACGAATATGATTTCCAGAATGCTAGAGGGGAATCGATACCCCAGGGGGGGGAACCGATACCTCCTCATCGTATATGAAATTCCAGATTGCTTGAGGGGAATCGATACCCCAAGGGGGGGAACCGATTCCCCCATGAGAAAAAGAAGAAGAAAGAAAATAAAGCAAGACTAAGCTATAGATTCTTTAAATTAGTAAGCTATTAAAGCTTAATTTCAAGACATAGACGTCTGATGATCATCTTAAAAATTATGTTTATGTAGATACCGAGCCTACTCGAGTTCGGGAACAATCTACAAGTAGGATCGATCGAGGAAAAGGCAAAGAAGTATAGGTGAGTGCATATGCATAGCATGAATATAGTATTATATTCAGTTCTAGACTTGTGATAAGTCTAGATTCCATATTTTGATATATGATCACATTCCATATTATGATACATGACATGAATTTATTATGTGTATTGCATGACATGAATATACAGAAAAAGTTATATGGGCTATGTGATAAAGGTATGAAATTGATATGTCTATGTGATAAAGGTATGGAAACAATATGACTACGCGATATGAACTACAGGAAATGTATAAGCCCATGTTATGTAGATGAGAACTATAGGTATAGTTGGCATGCCAAGGGTAGAGGGTATACTCGGTTCTTTAGGACATATGTATATCCTTTGGAACCTGTGTGAAGTCTTGAAAGACACATACTTGATCTATAGTATATGTATATGATTCTTAAATAATTCTACGTGGTCCTTATGGACATAATTCTACGGGGACTTCGGTGCAATTCTACGGGCACTTCGGTGCAATTCTACGGGCACTTCGGTGCATTTATACAAGCTGTGGTGACAGCATAGTGCACAACCTCACATTACTCAATACCTTAGGTTCTCAATATGCTATCATGGGCCAATAAACTTATTAATACAGAATAATGAATGTTAGTCATACGCTTACATGTATGGATTTTGATGAAGTATACTATATTGATTAAGTACATGTTTGCATCTCATCTCATATGATCCTGACATTTTCATTACATTACATTGCCTTATTATTATTGCCTCACTAAGTCGATGACTTAGCGTGTGAGTGTTTCACACGTAGGATCCGGGAAATTAGAAGAGACAGGTGAAGCAGCTTGACAGTATTACTCCTGCAACCATCAGATCAGAAGCAACTTAATCAGTAGGTCATTTTGTGATGTAAATAGCAGTTGGCATGTAATTAAAGGGTTAAGTTGTGTATGCTCTGAATATTTTGATAAACTTATATTACAGTATGTATATTATTGTATTTTCTTAATACAAGTACAAATATTTTACTATTATTTATTAAGAGTTGTGTTTTAAAGTCAATGTAGTATCTCCGACTCATATCCGGGTCGGGTATGGGTTGGGGGTGTTACAAGAGGTGTACTAATTGGTTTTGACATCTCATTTATGCCAAAACGTTTTAGTACCTTCCTCAGATATTCTTTCTGAGACAAACAAATCCTCCCCAATTTCTTATCCCTTGATATCTCCATGCCTAGAATCTTCTTCGCTTCACCAAGATCCTTCATCTCAAACTCCCTGTTCAATTGAGTCTTTAGTTTCGCAATTTCTGTCTGACTCCTGGAAGCTATCAGTATATCATCAACATAAAGAAGAAGATATATATAGGATCCATCTTCTAGCTCGCGTAAATACACACAATGATCATATTTGCTTCTTGTGTACTTCTGCCCTATCATAAACTTGTCAAATCGCTTGTACCACTGCCTTGGAGATTGCTTCAATCCGTACAACGATTTTTCTAATTTGCACACCATCTCTTCTTTTTCAGCAACTTTGAATGCATCTGGCTGAATCATGTAGATTTCCTCATCCAAGTCTCCATGTAAAAATGCAGTTTTTACATCCATCTGAACTAGTTCCAAATCCAACTGCGCTACCAAAGCCAACAAAATTCTGATGGAGGAATGTTTTACAACTGGAGAAAATACTTCATTATAATCAACTCCCTCCGTTTGAGCGTAGCCTTTAGCCACCAATCTTGCTTTGTAGCGGATGTTATTTTTGTCATGAAAACCATCTTTCTTTGCATATACCCACTTGCACCCAATTGCCTTCTTTCCCTTCGGAAGACTAGCTAGTTTCCACGTCTGATTCTTTTGAAGGGATTGCATTTCTTCATTCATGGCGATCCTCCACTTTTTATGTTCTGAACTTTGAACTGCTTCATTAAAAGTGGCAGGAACGTCATCAATTGCAATTGGTGATGCAAAAGAGACCATATCAGTATAACGAGCAGGTTGTCTAATGGTCCTCTTTCCCTTTCTGAGTGCAATTGATTCATGTTGCTGTGGTGGTTCTTGGGTCTGAACCTCTTCTTCATCTGACTCTTCTTCTACCATAGGAGAGTCAACATCAGTTTCTTTACTGGTTGGGACAAATTTGCTTCCTTCAAACTCCACCTGTTTGGGAGTTCTATCTGTCTGCTCCAATTTTTCTGAAGTCACCTTTCTCAACATGGTAGATTCATCAAAGGTAACATCCCTGCTGAAGATTATTTTCTTTGTTTCTGGACACCAAAGACGATAGCCTTTCACACCAGAGGTGATCCCCATAAAGATCGCCTTCTTTGCTCTTGGATCCAGCTTTGACTCCTTAACATGGTAGTATGCAGTGGAACCAAACACATGTAAGGAATCATAATCTGTAGCAGGTACTCCAAACCATTTCTCTGATGGTGTTTTACCACCAATAGCAGTCGATGGTAAGCGGTTGACAAGGTGACAAGCATAGACCAAAGCCTCAGCCCAAAATTCTTTGCCTAACCCAGCATTAGACAACATACACCGAACCTTCTCCACTAATGTCCGGTTCATACGCTCTGTCACCCCATTCTGTTGTGGTGTACCTCTGACAGTGAAGTGCCTAACAATACCTTCCTCTTCACAGACTTTCAGAAATTGATCATTTTTGTACTCTCCACCATTGTCTGTACGGAGACGTTTGATTTTTCTGCCTGTTTGAGTCTCTATCATATTTTTCCATTTAAGGAAAAAACCTAGCACCTCATCCTTTGTCTTCATTGGATACACCCAAACTCTCCGGGAAAAATCATCAACAAAGGTGACATAATAGTGTGTTCCTCCCAATGAAGTTGTCTTAGAAGGCCCCCATACATCTGAATGAACATAATCCAAAATACCTTTAGTATCATGGATTGCTGTTCCAAATTTCACCCTCGTCTTCTTCCCTTTGATGCAATGCTCACAAAAAGCTAATTTGCAAGCCCGAGCACCCTTCAATAATCCTTGATCTATCAGTAATTTCAAGGATTTTTCACCAACATGCCCCAAGCGCATATGCCATAACCTGGTTGCTTCTGACTCCTGTTCATCAGTAGAAGCTGCCACTGCTGCTGTCCCAACAATTGTACTACCCAGAAAGTAATACACATTGTTTCTTTTTCGGATTCCCTTCATTATCACCAGTGCACCAGAGATAATCCTCATACCATCTTTTGCCCTTACTTCTAAACCTTTTGACTCTAAGGTTCCCACAGAGATGAGATTTCTCATTAAATCTGGTACATAATGGACACCTGTTAAGGTTCTGATTGATCCATCCTGATTCCTCAAGCGAATTGAACCAATCCCAAGTGTGTCAAGAGGGGAATTATTTGTTGTGTAGACAATTCCACCTTTTAGTTCTTTAAAATCAAAGAATCATTCTCTATTGGGGGTCATATGGTGGCTACAAGCTGAATCTAACAGTCATGAACTGGAACAACTGGTTGATGGCGTAGCAGCGAATGTGAAATCTGAATCTCCATCATCATACTCGACCACATTTGATTCTGAGACAGCCTTCCCCCTTTCAGGTTTGCCTTTATTCTTTAGCCTGGGACATTCTTTCTTCCAGTGCCCTTTTTCTCGACAAAAGGCACATTCATCTTTGCTCAATCTGGACTTTGACTTCGATCTCCCTTTGCTTCCTTTATTCTGGCTCTTGGAACGGCCTCTAACAACAAGAGCTTCTGCTTCGACACTTGTGTTTTCTTGTTTGTCTTTCTTTCTCAATTCATAACTATACAAGGCAGCAGTTACTTCACTGAGAGACACATCAACCTTCCCATGAAGTATAGTAGTTTCAAGATACTCAAACTCATCAGGAAGTGATCCCATCAACATCAAAGCCAGATCTTCGTCTTCAAAAGTCACGTCCATATTCATCAGATCAGTCACCAGCTGATTAAAGCTAGTAATGTGATCATTCATAGTGGTATCTGGTACATAGTTGAAGCGGAACAATCTCTTTTTCATGTAGAGTTTGTTCTGACCGCTTTTCTTTAAAAATTTCTCCTCCAGTGCCTTCCATAATTTACTTGCAGAAGTTTCCTTAGAAAATGCATACTTCTGCTCTCTAGAAAGACACGATCGAATAGTACCACATGTCATTCTATTGATTCTCTTCCATTCTTTCTCCTCAACATCATCTGGTTTCTCTCCTTCAATAGCAATGTCTAGACCCTGTTGAAATAGGGCATCTAGAACCTCGCTTTGCCACATGCCGAAATGACCGGTGCCATCAAAAATCTCCACTGCAAATCTAACATTTGTCACAGCATTTTTTGCCAAAATTGAAGATGAAGAAGCGTCTGCCATTTCTGCTACAAATTCTATTTAATAGTTGCCAATGCGGAATGTCAATTATCCCAAGGAAATTTTTCTGATGTGGAAGATCAGCCTAAGCCGCAACCACAGAGCATACTAAAATAAACCAAGAGCGCTGATACCAATTGTTGTGAAATTTGGGTTAATTTCCACCAATAACAATTCACCTTGAAAACTATTATCTAGGTGACTAGTGTGAAAACGATTGTACTAAAAATCACCCCAAGGTAGATTCCCAGGAAAGAGGAGGGGTCACAATGGTCCCTCTTAAAACCCACTTTCCTTAGACAGAACTACCAAGACAAGTAATTTTAATAGGACAATAATTAACAACAACTATACCCGACAATAGCTATTAAATAGACATAAAAGAGAACACCAAAATATTTTACTAATAGAGGAAATATTACAAAGAGAGAAAGAATACAAATAGCCTTTAAAATAGAAGAATGCTTATATTTGTGGGATTATTAACTAAGGAGGATGAGGGCTTTATTTATAACAAAAGAATTTCCCCTCCTCCTTATACACAACTAATGTGGGACTTTTGCCAAAAACCAACACCAACCTCCTCCCACGGCAACACCTGCAATCGCAACACGACGGCACAAAATCATTTGATCGCTCGTTTGGGTGGTGAGGGGTTTCAATTCGACTGCTCACCTGATATAACCGGCTGCACACTGTTCAACACCATGGTTATGCCAAGAAGATGAGCCAAACGAGCCACGGCCTTTTGCATCTCTATGCTATTCGTAAAGATGAAAGCAAATTTGTTTTGCGTAGCCAAGATTGCCAGTGCCGAAAGTATTCCTATGAGAAGCGACTGTATTACCGTGATTATCAACGAATATTTCGATGCTCTGATCCGAGCTCATTTGACACTCTCACACTGAGAAGACCAATCAAGTTCGACATCAGTTCTCCATAGGGGCT
Source organism: Hibiscus syriacus (assembly GCF_006381635.1). NCBI lineage: Eukaryota > Viridiplantae > Streptophyta > Magnoliopsida > Malvales > Malvaceae > Hibiscus > Hibiscus syriacus. The sequence goes on along the minus strand of NW_024062323.1, from coordinate 621,074 downwards.
GGGTATTTTACATAAGAACGTTGTTTTTTTTTTTTTTTGTTACCTTATAGCTGCATTTATTCCTATAAACAACATGCCTTCCCAGCCATTGATGTTCATGCTGAAACATTGAGTTGAAATGAAGCTCAATTGATTAAAAATAAAAGAGAGATTTAGAATAATGATTTTGATATCAGTACCAGATGGAAAGCGAGCCAACTGCAATGAACGGATCGTCAAGGTGACCGGTGAGAACAATGATCATCATGAAATACCAAGCAAAGCATCACGGCCGAAGCTATAGAAAGTTTGGTGAAACCCCAAAGATCCTTAAAGGCTAACACGATAACCCGGTCCAACCATCCTTGCAACAGCAAACTACATACACAAGTTGAGCCAGGGCAACCATCCAAGCTGCGATGTCATTCATAAGCCATAGTAGCACCGATGGTACCCCACTTGAACGCGATAACGAATAGGTAAATTATCACAATATGTCCAATGAAGGCGGCAAGGCCTATCCAGGCCAAGACTCCAACCTTGTTCTGTGCCTGTAGGAACTTCTGTGTTGGGAAATTGATTGTTAATGAGAACATTTGAGGTACAACTTGCATGGTGAAATCACCGGCAAGATCTGCAATTTCAGGCTCTTGTCCGAGGAGTTTCAGGAGTGGAGTAGCGTATAAGTAGAGCGGAAACAACGCAAAACAGGCCCCGAATAAGATTATCCATGATCGCTCCATGTATTCGCCTAGCATGTCAATTTGTCCAGCGCCAAATGCCTGCCCGCATAGCGTCTCAAACGCACTAGCCATTCCAAGCTGTAGATGTAACGAACAAGTGTAAAGATTTTGCTCTTAATAAACGACAGACAACGTTAGATAAGCTAACCAAGAAGCCAAAAGAGAAGTTTGCAAAGACAGATATGTTGGTAAAATAGACTGTAAAACCACACCGTTAGCACTAACAGGAAAGATAAACAATAATTGAAAAAGAACAGATTCGTAAACCGTGTCGTGGTATAACTACTGTCTTATAAATGAATTCGTCTCGATGTGTGTAATCGCTGCAGTAGGCGGACCGTCCCCCGAGGTTAATACGTTCGCTCCGAATTTCGTACACCCGAAACCGGAGTGGACTACTGATGGTATTACACTTCTGATCAAAAAGCACACAGAGAGAACTTTAGAAAACACTTGGAGAGTGAATTCTGAAATATTGAGAGTGAGTTGAGAAGCTGGATTCGGCTCTCTATTTATAGGCTAGAAATAGAGTTAAAATCGTCCATATAAAAAATCAGGATTAAAATCATTCTTTGTAACAGCTAAAACGTTTATATGAATTTAACTCAAAAATAGTCCAGATTCATTGCATCATTATTCAGCTGTTATAACTCCTGATATTATATCATGTAACTCCTGAAATTAAATCTTAACGCTTTTGATTTAATTTCTGATAACTCTCATAAATCAATTGAAATATCAGTTGAAATCTTTCACACATTTTTTTATTTGTTTCTTTCAAAGAGAAATTCTTCTAAAAAGATAATATTCACGCGGACGTGTCGAAGACACGTATTACCACGACCACGAGCCAAGCCGAGACGGATAGCGGTGCGCGAGAGTCCCCTTGTTCTAAGTAAGTGGAATATCCAGATTATAAATACCTATTCCCAATAGTATTTCTAATACTATGTGCGATTGAGCATTACCAACGAGATAAAGCAATGGCGACAGCCGAAAGCTCGATATCACCGATATGGCCGGCAAAGATATTAGTGAAAGAGTTGATTCCATAATTGCACCAAATATTGAATGCAATAGGAGTAGCTATGGCCCATAGCTTGGAATACTCGATACACCATATGTTTTTCACGTCTGCGAAGCTTTGAATCGGAGGATAATCTCCTCCCTCGAGGACTAAACCAGTCAGTGCCAGATGCAGCTCGGTAACTTCAAAGGGGGAGATCCGTGATGGTTCACTGCGAGGTCGATCGCCCATAAGTTTCTGCGTAGGTGATGAACCAGCAGAGGATGGATTAGTCGTCCCCTCTGCATTTTGCTGCTCATACTCCTTAGTATTCGCAATTTTGGCACACTTTTAATGAACCCCCTTTGAATCTTCTGGTTTTAGTTTCTTCAACTCTATGAATTCAAGCGAGTCGATATGAAGAAAAATCAATCTCTCTCTCTATTTCTTTTTCTTTCAATTTTGTTTTAGGAGGTGTTCGATTAGGGCTATAAACTAGGATGACCATGAAAACTAAGGAGGGAGTTGACCCAATCTTAGCCTCTCGAGTTTTAGGACAAGCAATTTTCATTTCAATGTCTGGTCTGTTTATCGTTAATATAGTTATTTTCTGTTGCTATAGGACGTTTCCCGGACCATATCCATGTGGTCCCAAAGATGAGCAATAATGTTATTTATTTGGTATCCAACTAAAATTCAATGATAAAATTTAAATAACTCAAAGTTCAGTTTTGAAAATAATACACAGGCAATAATGTTATTTATTTGACATTAAACAACTTTTATATTTCTTTTATTATAAAGATTTTGAGGCATAATTAAAATTTAAGCTAGCAAAAGGGCAAAAGGGCCCATATAAGAACGTGGGAATGTTTAATTCCTAATCTAATGCACTCATCCGATTAATTCCTGATCTAGTTATTTTCTACAGGGTTTTGGGATCTCTCTGTGTGGTGTTGATTATTTTTTGGGATCTCTAGGCGTCTTCAATTGAAATCCAAGAAAATATTTGGCGTTTTTACATAAATATCACCTTAACATAAATTAATTATTTGTTAGGCACTGTTTAAGAATATTTTACAGATCTAGCAAATTTTTAAATACTTTCTATAAAATTATTCCTACATTAAATTACACAATACAATTATGTCTACCAATTACCACTTGACACTTTCTGATGCGTTTTTGACCCTTTCAAAATATAAATAATTTTATAAAATATTACGGATCATCATCATCATCATTTTGAAAATAATTTTGCAGAAATGTATGGTACATGCACCGCATAAGGTTTTGAAAAATATTTATAAAAGTTTTATAACTAATATTTATTTTTCAAAATCCTATGAGGTGAATGTCTCGCGCCTTTCTGCAAAATTATTTTTCAAAATCCTAGAATATAATATACGTATAGGATTTTGAAATGGTGAAAAACGCATCAGAAAGTGTCAAGTGATAATTGGTAGACATAATTATATTGTATAATTTAATGCAGGAATAATTTTATAGAATTATTTAAAAATTTGCTAGATCCGTAAAATATCCTTAAATATTTACGTTTCAGACACTCTTTGAGATAATATTTCCGATTTAACACCCTTTGCAGAAAGGCGCGACCCATGCACCTTCCATCCCACCGACCCAACTGACTGTTCACATCGTCCATCCCATCCTATAAATACCCCACTCTCAACTATTTTCACCACACCAAATCTTCTTAAATTCTCTCAAAAACCAAACCTCGTTCAAAATTTATTTATAAAGTATATTTTGTTATATTTAATATTTTGTTAGTATTTTATTTAATTATTTAATTATTTTATTTTTTTGCAGTTATAAAATAGAAAGCGGTCTGTTTCGTTTGGATGTAAATCTGTATAAGTTAATGGAAACAATAATATTGGATATCTGTACTGAAGCGACGACATTCTTCTAGTTGAGAGGATTGTTGTGAATGTTTAAGAGTTGAGAGTGCATTTATAGTCGGAAAAAAAGTTCAAAAGTGATACATGAGCCACGCCTTTCTTCAAAGAGTGTTAGATTGAGAATATTATCTCAAAGGATGTCTGAAACGTAAATATTTAAGGAAAAAATAATTTTTTGGTAAAATCGCCAAAAATGCACAGTAAGCAGAAAAAAATTAACTAAAAACACAGTAATCCATGTATGAAAATTTTAGCCCAAAGACGCCGAGATATCCTAGGATCTTTAGGTGATTACGGTAGAAAATACGTTAGATGAAGAAATAATGTTGGAAGCATATTAGTTTGGGAATTAAACACTTACTGTAGCATTGTCTTGACACTTTTGCCGTCTTCACACAGATCAACCAGAAACGCCTGCAGTTTTTGACTTACGGAAGAATAGCTAAAAGGGTGATTATGACTCTTTAGAATATAAGAAAGCCACATTGGGCTAAAAATCTAAAAGAAAAGGGGGTGATGCAATGCAAGTGTAAATTAATGATGATGGTGGGGCATTATCTTTTGTATGTGTACATAACTTTGGCCAATGTCAAAGCCGTCATCATAAGCCAATGACGCCTGACATCATGCTTAGCCTTTCTATGAGCATTAGACTAAATTCTGATCCAAAGGGGAAGAGAAGTTACTGAGAGACGACCGTGAACCGGCACTGGAAAACCCGACGTTATAATCCAAGCATCCAACGCCTTTCGACATGCCGGAATCCATTCCGGCTGCGTTATAAGAATCGCCAGCGACTATTGCCTGTATCAGTTTAGGTGGTGGAGGAATGGTCACTTCCACCACTCCCTCTAACATCTTTACTACCATGCCCATTGTTGGCCTCCTTTCCTCTTCATCTTGTATGCACCATATCGCTACTAAAGCAAGGCGCTTGGCCTCCTCTAAATCATATGCAACACCGAGTCGAGTGTCCATGATTGCAGCTACATTGCCCTCGATAATTCGGCGTGCTGCCCATGGTGGGAAAAACCAATTCTCCATGTTCACTCGCTCGCCGAAAGCATTGGCATTTTCTGCAGAATGCGGTGCCTGCACGTTTCTGCGACCACCTATTAGTTCCAACAACGTCATCCCATAGCTATAAACATCGGCTTTCGGTGTAATTGCTAGGCCGGATATCCACTCTGGAGCAACGTAGCCCCAAGTGCCCCTCATTGTAGCTAATACCCTGCTAAAATCTCTTCCAACAAGCTTTGCTAATCCAAAATCCGATACTTTCGCGGTGTAATCACTATCCAAGAGAATGTTTTCGGGTTTGATATCACAATGGATGATGCAATCCCTGCATTCCTCGTGTAAATATGCTATGCCTCTTGCAGTGCCGACTGCCACCCTGAACCTAACATCCCAACACAGGTTGAGACTATCCGGGCATAAGTAACCACTCAGGGGACCATTAGGCATGTAATCATAAACCAGTAATCTATGAGAATCTCAGAGCAGAACCCTCTGAGTCTCACGAGATTAACATGTTGGATGTTGCCAATAGTACACACCTCGGCACGAAATTCTTTCTCTCCGCTCCCTTGCCTTTCGAGGCGTTTAACAGCAACAGGAGTCGAATCTGATAACTCGCCTCCAAAGACTGCTCCGAATCCACCTTGCCCGAGTTTCACCGAGAACCCTCTAGTCACACCATTGAGCTCTTTGTAAGTGAACACTTTGAGACTCAGCCCGGGAAAAACATCATCACAATCTTTCCCCCTGTTCTCTATTATCTTTTTCAAAACCAACAAGATCACTCCCATTAACCCCAAAGCAACAACAGACCCGGCAATGCTGCCGAGCAAAACCTTGGTTTTAAATGCATGTTTCTTCTCAACTCCATCTCTTGGCACCCTAACATAAAAGACATCCTTATTCGAACCATCAGAGCTCGTGTTCCTCAAATTCAACAAAGTTCCGTACACATTCTTACACAGATTAGTTCTCCCATTATGATACAATCCAATACAAGAACATGTACTCAAACAAGACTTCTCACAAGCACTCCTAGTACCTTGAAACGACACGCTACTCCCTCCATCGAACCTTACATTACCAAGTTCCTTAAACCCGTCGTTATCAGCACAAAAATCGTCACTTTCCCGTCTACAACCACTAGTAAAATCCCCAGAGTTCCAGCCCCCATCATCAAAAGGCCTAAATCCGTTAATACAGACACAAGGTTTCAACGTTGTACTCGCAGAACAAGATCCAAAATTACCGCATAAACCGTAGGCTTGGCACTTATCCTCCGGCATTGACCAATACATGTTCCAATTTTCCGTCTCCGTTGACCATGTGAATTGCTTCAGCTGTCCGTTAGCATCAACCTGAAACCTCGTCAAAGGCGGTTCGACACCGTTATCCAGAGGTCTTTCTGTGTATCGGAACGAGGCCGTCGGAAAGTAAGGGTCGGAGAAATGGAAATTGTAGATGTAAGGTATTGTCATTTGTGGGACATTGACGAAAGCTTTCCCTGTCCAGTTCCCTGAGGACCAATACACCTTGGTTGAATTGTAAACCAGCTCGAACTTGTTGAACTCTTTGGGATTTAGCCTTAAAGAGAAAAGACCAGGTGACGGGTCAACCGAGCTCTTCCAAGAGGTTAAAGCTCGTTGTGCGGTGACGTTCATTTCGGCAGCCACGTATCCGTCGGATGATCGAAGCTCTGCCATATTTTCGACCCCTTCGAAGAATACAAAACTAGATTCCCATCCTCTAAAAGATTGAACTTTCTTGCCTTTTCAGTGTTGGAGCTCAGCCACACGACTGAGTCTGGGGACTCCTTTACTGCTAATTGCCCTGTTTCAGTGAGCACAAGTGAAGCCCGGGTGATGTTTTTGATCGGCTTTTCGCGGTTGGCGACCCAAACCCGGGTTTGGGTCGGGATAGAAGAGTACCAGATCCCCAAATACCAATTGGATTCACCATTTGTGCTAAAGAAACCCAATCGGAACGTACGGTTAACGCTGTGAATGGTTGAGTTTCCTCTAATTATCACATCAGTGGACTCCACTTTCCTGGCTTTGGAAACGGTTTTGAATGTTTCTTCGTGTGAAAGGGGGAATTTTGAAGGCTCGTTTGGTATAGGCTTGATGACAAAGATTGCATTTTGGGTGTGAAAAGAAAGGAGTAAAAGGAGGAAGAAGAAGAAGAAAGAAAAAGAAGACATGAAAGGAGAAGTGGGTAAAGAGGCAGATAACAGAGGTTTTTAGTTTTTAGTTTGAGTCTGGTCTGAGAGTTGAACGATCAGGACAATGAAAGGAAAGAGAGTCGAACAGACGGTGGGATTATTTTCTTATTCCTATGCATATCTGGAAACACTAAAATGCTGTCCAATATCGAACCAAGACTTACCGGTAAAAGATGAACCACTTCCGAAGTATTTAGGAAATCATGAGTCAATAATTCAAGCAATAATTTCCATTGAGTTGAAAAAACATAGTTTTGAAAATGGTTTTGCGAGCTGAACATTGGAACACTGGGGAGAGCTGGAGGGACCCTATCTCTACCTGCTTTATTTGGATTCTACCATTACTAGTTGCAAAAGTGCTCTTTCTGCCCAAATTAGGCAGACATCTACCCCTTTTTTAATTTAATTTTGATATTTAGTGGACGTTTTGTTCATAGAAATTATAATTATTTTACCGAAATGTAAAATTATTTTATCGAAATATATTATTATTATGATAATATTGTATTAATTTATTTAGTATAAATGTAAAATTACAGTATTTAGTTGGAAAAATATAATATTATTTGGATGCATATTTTATAAAATTATCCTTGAGATATATATATTTTTTAACAAATAAAACTTGAATATTAAATTATAAATATTTGAATGAAAATTTATAAAAATATTTTAGTTATTACACTATATAAGTTTAAATAAAAATGTATTTAACATATAATTTATATAATTTATATATCAAAATTATAATTTTAAATAATTTTCATAAGTATCATATTTATTTATATAAAATATAATATAACATGAAAAATAATATTGTGATATCGAATAGATAAATATTTTTTTAAACTCAAAATTAAATATTATTTTAAATATTTATATTTTTACGATAATAATATTTGAATCTCATAAAATTATAAAATAATTAATTTATTAAATATTAAAAATATAAAATAATTTTAACTACTCAAATTTATTAATATTTAATTAAATTAAATTTTTTGTATATTATTATTAAGTTTATAATTTAGAGTAGAGCACGAAGAAGAAAATTGAGAATGATGCATATTAAAAAATTATTATTTCAAGAGTATTTCTATCCAAAATTGTAAGAATTGTTTATTACTTAAGAAATTAGAAGTAATGACATTCTCATCATTTTAACTTAAAAATATTACTGTTTGTAATAAGTTATTATTTAATAATGATTTTTTCCGTGAATCAAATATAAAAATACAGTTTCGGAAAAGATCAATCAAACACTCCTAAGGATACGTTTGGTTCACGGAATGTAAGATTATCAGTGGGAATAAAAGATTACCAGGGAATAGAATTACTGGGAATGTTGTATTTTGTGTTTGGTTGGTTTAGCAGGAATGTAAGATTACTGTGTTTGGTTAAAGTAATAAAAGATTATTGGAATGTATATTTGACCAAATTGTCCTTATATATTTGTTTTTTTAACAAGTTGAAAAATATTATATATTTTCTTTAAAAAATTTAAATTCATAAAATTTATATAATTTTTTTTACAAAATTAAAAATATAAAAAGGTTTAATGAAATAGTAAAATTTTATTTTAACCCTTGAACTTCATAAAAAATTTGTATTATAGTTTTTTTTAAATCTAAAATAATTTAAAGACAAATTTATAATTTAACATTCGTCGAATTTTTATTATTCAATGACAGAATAAATATATTTTTTAAAGAAAAAAATTTAAGTGCATTTTAGTCCAAAATACCGTAATCCAACAATACCTAAGGAAATGGATAATGACATTCCCGGTAATATATCCCAAAAAATTCACTATTGGTAATATAAGATTACTGGGAATAACATTCTTGACCAACCAAACGGTGAATGTGATTTATTCCATGAAATCTAACATTTTCCCAACCAAACACACCCTAAGAAGTTCTTGAATTCTTAACCGGTCGCATCGTACTAATTATCTCATTATTTTAAAAAATATTTGTGTTTAATTACTACCTTGAAAAATGTTCAAGATTCCCCCTACAATGTAAATGTCATTATAGAACACTAGACGCACTCATAAGCTGATTATTGAACAAAGTAGGCTTGGAGCCCAAATGAGCATATGCCTTGAAAAACTGAAACTTTATCGAGAGAAGAATAAAATTTGATTTAATATGTTTTAATTTTAAATTACTTACTTTAGTTTAATTCTTTTAAATTCTAAGTTTGAATTTATAAAATTCCACAAGTTAAATTTTAAATTTTCCATTTTGATCTTTAAGTATACAATTTGATTCTGTGATTTGATTCTCTTCTTTGTTTATTCAATATCTTTATTGTTTTAAGTTTATTTTTTATAAAATTTGAATCACTTTAAAATATAATTAAAATACATTTATAATTCCAATTTAGTTTTCTGTTAACATTTTTTTTTAAATTTAATCTCTCAACTTTATATTCAATTCGGTCCTTCAACTATAACTTTTTACAGTTTCTTTTTTCATAACAATTTCTTAATGCTTTATTCTCAAAATCAATTCTTCTCAAACTAATATCATGGATTTAGTATTATATAATTTTACATGATATTTAATTTATTAAATAGCATTAAAAAATTTATGTATAAAGAATATGAAACAGTGCATTTACATTATATGTATATATATGATTAAAAGAAGTTACTTAAATTAAAATTAATCAATATCATAGTATTATAAACAATTATATTTTGAACTAATATATTCCTCGTAGTTGTCTTCATTTTTTATATTATCATTATATTCTTGTGTATTTTCATTACACTATATATTTTAATTGTATAAATATAAAAAAAAAAACACATGAATCAAGTGATATTAGTAGTTAAGATATAGTTATTATTTATAAAAATTTCAGGTTTGAGAATGACATCTTTTGAGGTATTTTAACATTCAATATTAAATGATTAAAAATCTTTCGAACACATATTATTTTATAATCGGCTAATATTAATTAAAAAAATAAAAAAGGTAAACTACATAGTTGGTCACTAATATTTGAGTAAGTTTTCGTTTTTCACTGAAATTTCAAAAGTAACAAATCGGTCGTTGATGTTGTCGATTAGTTACCAAATGTTCATAACAGTCATTAATAGACGTGAAGGAAAACATAGTTGACGCATTAACTGTTTACATGAACGGCGTTAACTGCTTCGTTATAATAGTGGTCCAGTAACACGTCTACAAGAACATTGAAATATTTAAACTTCAAATGAAGCACATTCTATGATTGAATTCTGCAAGTTCTTTAGCTAATAAAGGTTGGTGTTCTTTGTGGTAGGTTGGTAGCTAGTCTCAGATTACATTAAAAAAAAAAACTTTAGTCCCCTCTACTTTTAATCCCAAATCGATCCAATCCCTGGAACTGAAAATGACATAAAATGCAAGTAAAACACAGCATATAAGGGGGGGGGGAATATTGATCACCGATGAAATATCCACCTACAAAGATAAAAAAAAGATTGTACCTTGGGTGGAAGAACAGTTGCAGTGAGCCTTCTCACATCCCATAGTGTCTACAGGGGCATCTTCTGGTAAGAAATATCAGGAATACATGCTGAGACAAGAGAAGAAGCTATTTGGCTTGGGGTTGTATGTGAAGCTTTGATCCTGTTTCAAGCTTTTGCAGTGAAGTATTGAGGATTCACCCACAGAATTGTCATTGGTGCTGAATATGAGCTCAGCTTGGCAGGACACAATCATCACAATGAAGAAAGGTGGAGCTTCCAATTAGAGCTGCAGAGGGGATAGAGTTTCACGATTCCCCCCCCTTAATTTTTAGGTTTTCAAAGATGTTATACACCATATTTTCTACTTTACCACCAACAAGATTCTCACTTTGTGCAGAGGTACCAGAAGAAAATTGATTTATTAGATCGTAAGATGAGATTCACAAATAAGGTGGAAGTGCAGAAATCTACAAAAATTCCCTTACTGACCATTTCTATAAAAAGTGGAACGGCCTTTGAGATACAATTGTTGAGAAGAAATCCCTAGATCATCAGATTATAGCAGCAGCTACCAAGCAAACAATCATTATAGTATATGTGTAGACATTAGGTTTTAAACCATTGACTGAGAATTCCTGAAATAATTTCTTCGCAGCTTCAATATGCCCAGTTTTACAAAAGCCATCAATTACAATACTCTAAGAGTCAATATTACGTTTCAACTCATAGTTTTCATTCACTCAAGAAGAGATATGAATCAAAAACTCTAATTTAAGTCTAGGGATTGGGTTTTTATTTAAAGGAGAAGATGTGTGTCTCCAATGCGGCGGTCAACCTAATCAACCTCGTCCAAGTAAGTAGTTAATGCACTAACTGTGTTTTCTGTCACGCCTGTTAACACGATTATTACGTTGAGTGATTATTTTGTAACTAATCGATAACCGTAGTGACCAATTTGTTATTTTTAAAACTTCAATGGGGAAAATTTAATCAAATATTAATGAACAAATGTATAGCTTACCCTAAAAAAACTCTAAGTCTGGCAGGAAATCCAACAGTTACAACCTAATCCATTAGCCCAAATACCAACTTAGACCTAGACCACAAAACACTAAACAAATGAACAGGTTTGTGTATTCAAACGGTTAATTTGATCATCGATCGAACTAAATTAATATTTACTGAATTAATAAAAAAAATTGAAAATATTAACCAAACTAAACTTTGTTCGGTTAATTCGGTCGGTGGCCGAATTAACTGAATTTTTTATAATTTCTTTTAATTAGATTAATTTAAGTTTAATAGAGGTATTTTAATTTAAATTAAAATTTAATTAGGTCTTGATAACTTCAAGGGTCTAATGTGATTAAAAAACAATCGAGTCTTAATTTCTAATGGATTTTAGTTTAAAATATGTATTTAATATATATAATATTTCATATTTTTTATTAATTAATCGATTTCGAATCAAACTATTTATTAAACGAAGAATAAAAAATAACCGTTTTTCAAATCAAACTAATTCAATGACCGATTGTTTTAATCGAATTAATTTAATTCGAACGATTAATTCAACTAAAGCTGAAAAAGTAAATCACCCCTTTGAACAAACATCATCGGTTAAGGGACAAAAATACCAACTTACAAGCTAAAAGCCTAATAATACGAAACATGTAACGTGGTAAACAGAACACAATCATGCTTCCTGAACCATGAACCAGTGACAAAACCTATGCCAACCATAAATGTGAACATAAACAATCGAACCAAAGCATAAGCATGATTGTACCATTCATATTGTAAGAACTCAAAATGGAGATATTTTTTTCTTTGATTGGTCCATATAAAGAAGGGAGTAAAATTAAAAGATACAAATATATTTAGGGATGAATATTTAATTTGATTCAATTCTACATAATCCTTATACTATTTTTAAAATTTCGGTTTTGATTTGAGATTTTTTAAAGGATAAGTTCTAGTAGATAGGGGAGTTCAATTGGTTAATTCGGTTAATCGACCGAATAGAATTATCTAAAATCTATTAACCGATTTTTTTTCCTTTAACCGAACCGATTTTTTTTCAAACAAAAATTTAAGCGAACTAAACTAAATTCGGTTAAATGCTCGGTTAATCAAAATTTATAAATAATATATAATATATATTAAATATCTAATATTTTGACTTATTCGATCGGTTAATTCGGTTAAAAATGAAATTTGAAAACCTCTAAAGCTAAATAAAATATAAATAATATATATAATATATTAAACTTTTGATAATTTCGGTTAATTCGATTAATTAACCTCGAACCTAATTAACCATCGAAATTTGAAAAAAATTATTCTTTGCATTTCGGTACAAAAGAAGACTGTTAAATTCATTAAAGATAATCTTAATTCTACAACTTGACATTATCTTTTAATTTTTACGTCATCACCATATTATACAAGTTGGTTTGCATCGAAGAATTCTGATTTTTCATCCTAAGGATTCATATCAACATTTTTTACCTAACTTTCTCAAATATATGATAAATCGAACGGAAACCATGATCCGTTTACAACTACAATGTTCAATTTTCAGTAAACCCGGTAGAAAAAAGAAACCAGCCTTTTGACCAAGACAAACAATTTACAATCCCGGGACAGAACTGTACTCACTGTAAATATCGGCGATCCCGGAAGCTGCCCAGAGCCGCTGATTAAACTCCTCCTGCAACTCATCCGGCACAAACGGTGTCCTACACAGCGGACACGTTACCTGATCATGGTCCATCCAACGATCCAAACACGCCCTATGGAAAACGTGCCTACAGTTCCTCAACCACCTGATCTCTTCCCCTTTTTCGAACTCGTGCAGGCAAACGGCGCAGCTATCCGGCGGATCCCCTTTCACCACCACAAGCTCCTCGTACTTTATAACCGGAAGGACTTCTCGGATCAGGAGGGCGGATACCGGTGGCTTCACGACCGTCGTTCGGGTAGGATTTTCCGGCCATGCGGTGTCCGTTTCGATGAAATCGGAAAGTCCGAGGTAGTTGAAAAGCGAAACGATTAAATACCGGATAAAACCCAGAAATGAAAGTGCGTGAACGACAATTTTTGGCAAGAAGAAAACTTCACTGTAAACAACTGGAAACCCCATGCACAGAAAAAATGAATTAAACAAATAGAACCGGAAATATATACGGAAATCTCAGTTCTGCGTATTTATAAATTGAAAGGAAAAAACGAGAGAGCTCAGAGGAAGAGAGGAGATGAAGCATATGTTATTTTCGGCTACGAAACGAAGTACATATACTAAAAGTCTGACTGATAGAGTCACCGGCTGTGACGTAGATGATCGATTTTTATTGGTTGGTGAGGTAAGGTTCATCAGTGTAGCAGCGAAAGTAGGAGAAAACGATTCGACCGCGTTTCAGGTTAGTCTTTATATTATTGAGGAATCCATGAGAAAATGGCAGCCGTGTCACGTGGCCTAAATGGAAGGAGTGAGGAAGTGAGTGAAACGCGGGGTACACCTAATCACCAATAATATAATAACATTATATGTATAAAGTTCATAAAATAATAGATAAACTACATCAATAAGAATTTTCAAATTTTATAAATTTTTTAATTTATTGGAATATTATAAAACAATTACTTTTATTTTAATATTTTAAGTAATTAATAAAAAAAGATTACTCCATAAGATATTGTTGTTTATCTCATTTGAATATTGAGATACTTACGAAAATTTTAAAAAAATACAATGATTTAATTAATTGGGTAAAGTATACAAATGAGCTCCGACTATATTGTATTGCTTTATTAAGTTTTTTTACTGTTAAAAGTTATAAAATGATCATCCGATTATAGAATGTTACTTTATTAAATTCCTCGACTATTCAACATGTTTCAAACTTGTTCTTTTCCGTTAAAAAATTGGCAATTATCTAAGTTGGACATTAACATGATGACTATATATAATCGTTTAAGATTATAGGATCAGATTTTATCATATCACAGCCAATAAGTTAGCGTTCAGTTCATAAAACCATTATTTTTTAACGAAAAAAGAGCGAGTTTCAAACATAATAAATAGTCAGACGATCATTTTATAACTCTTAATAGACAATGGATTTAATAAAGTAATATCCTATAATCGGGTGACTATATTTATACTTTGTCCTAAATAATTATAGTTAAATATATCGTAAATTATTAAACATTATCAATTAATATTATATTATTTTTTGTTTAAAATTATAAATGTAATCACTATTTAAGATGAGTAGACAGTGAGTGACATTTGGACCACTAACGACACGATATGTATTGAAATGCACTACTAGTACTATTCATTGGTGAAATAAACATCCAACTTATGGTCAATTTCCGTGTACAATTGACTATATTCGAAACATCCAATTGGTTTTTTTTTTATGTATTATTAAATCTACCATGTGTTTTTGAAGGATAGTATTCTTTGTATTCTCCCCACTAATTATTAAACATTAATGTCATGAACAACATGATTTAACTTTAAGCAAACCCCAAAGATGATGTGATGGTAAGCTAATTTAAATTTAAGTCCCTGACATCATTATCGAGGAGAATATCATACGCGTCACACATAAATAATAATTCGATGTTACTCAAGTCATTCTCAATTTTTTAAACTAAGTTTTTTCTTAATATTTTATGTCATATTCTTCTTCTTCTTTTATTTTGTTTAGTCGAGTATGATATCAATCTTAATTTTTATTATTTCTCTTAATTTTTTATACTATATAATTTATTTTCATTTTTTCTTTATTTTTTCTAATTTTGAATAAGAATATATTCTAGTAACATGTATTTTCTCTACTCTTGTAGTATTATTGATGAGTGATTGATTTAGTTATTATTTTATCTTTAATTACTCCTTATTGATTACGTAATGTTGTTGATTTGGGCAATTTTATTCATTTTCTGTACAATACATTAAATTCCAGAAATAGTACTAAACATGAGAAATTTTATGTTTTAATTTTCTAAAGTCAAAGATAGATTAGTGGGCATGACTTTAGACATGATGATGTGTGACGTGACAGCTTTTAGAAAGTCTAGTCACCAACTTCCAGAATGTACAATCAACATTCTAGAAGGACAGGCGGATAATTAAGGTTGAGGTTAAATTTAAATTAAGAATTGTCATTTGTTTTTAAGATGTTATTTGAATATTTTTGTAATTTATCTTTAGTTATTTTTACTCCATTTCTAGGATTTTAGATAGCTATAAATATAAGCTTGAAAAATATTCCAAATTAGTTTTATTCTTTGCTTTCTTTATTTTATAAAATTTTCTTATTTTCTTTTCTTTCGTTTTCACTTATAATTTTTTATTTACTTTCTTTTAAAAAAATGTTAAGTATGATTTCTATCATACTTAGCTAATTTGCTCATAAGTCAAAGGCTGAAGTGATGACTCAATTCCGATCGTGAGAATTAAAAAACACCAAATAACTTCGGGTTAAATTCTAAATTTTCTGTAAACTTGAAATTGGCAATCGACCTTTCCTTTAAAAAATCTTTATGCTTTCAAATTCAAAAAGAGCTCATTAATTTGATTGTTGTTTCGATTTAAAGTTGAGATGAAGAATCGACTGGTAGCAAGTTCTACTTCATGGGAACACACTTAGAGGCGGTCCGCTAAGAGAAATTGAGATCAAACTTGATTCTCATTGAAACAACATAGTCTGAGTCGAGTTTTTTCAAAACTTAAACTTAAATTGGTGTTGACGATGATAGTCATAGTTAATACAATTAAGGACTGAAATCCAAAGATTGATTTTGGATTGTCAGTTTACCAGAGATAAAAACAAATTACAATGGTTGAGCTTTGTAGATTATAATCAATATTAATCCGGAATAAAAATCATTTTCGATGATTAATTGAAATTGAGGCAAAGCGAGACTTGAAGCGATTTTACTTAATTGGATTTCTTTTTAATTTTACTTTCATCAAATTTCTTAGATTTTATTATTTTTTATTCTTATTTACTTTCAACCAAAATCTTCCCATACTTTTTATCTTTATCGCCAAAAATCCAAATAAAAAATCTTCTACATCAAAATTTTCGAAGTCTCTGCGTACCAATCCTTCATTTTTTTACTATGTTTATTAATTTTTCTTTTTAAGATTAAGGATAATTTATTTGACAGTACACGACGTTTGTCAACGATTCTTTTGATTTTTGATACATTTTTACATATATTTGCGGTCGTTTTGATGCTCGCACAAAGATCTTTGACACACTTGTTTTCTGATTGGGTTGTCGTACGTCAAATATAACCAGATCTCATCTTTGGTAAAATGTTGTTTGCCAATATAATCAGAATTGTTTAACAAAACAACATGTCAGATAGTTTAATTCGCTTCTTACTCCTTTATCACTTCGAAAAGTCATCATTTCAAGAGAATATTTTATTTTTCTTCGTATTTTTTATTTAATATTTTTGTTTTTGTTTTATTTATTTTTTGATAATATTGTCTCCATTTTTCTCTCTATACTTAGGTGCGTTATAATTTTAATTTCTACTTTTATTTTTATTAATGAAATCCAGTTTTCATTTTTAAACAAATGTTAATGAACTTAAAGAAAAGTTAGTGGGAATAATAAGGCTTTATCTCTTAAAATGGTAAAATTATATATAATTTTTAAAAATATATAAAATTATAAATTAATACGTAAAAGAATCTCATTTTGATCCTTGAAACTTTTATTGATTGAAATAAATTACTTGTATTATAATTAATGATGTGTGCATTATTTTACAACATACTAATATGCATTATTTTTTATAGAAAGTCGATTATTTTATTAAAAATTAAAAATATCCAGAATCACAATGAAGATTTATAAGCATAACCGTAAATGTAAACTAAATTATAATTAAAATATTTTTCTATAACCATTGACACAAAAACTAGCCACCTAGATCAAACAAGAACCAAAGAAGGAAAAGGTTAAAAAACCTAACCAAAAAGCTCGAATAAAATAAAGATACGATCAAATCCGACTGCATCGGTAAACGAATTACAAAAGGGGAAGAATCTATTGAAAGACCGCAAACCAGAGTCAAGCAACGTGAGAAAACTATTGACGAACACAAAACACGTATCTAAATCAATATGAGGATCTAAATAAGTGAAGATTAGCATGATAACAAATAAGTATCATCTTGATCAGTCATAACGATGTCAAACACAACCCTAAGAAAAAATATAAACGAAAGTAACGGTCAAACAACCAAAAACTACCAAAACGCATAGATAAACATGTCACAAAGACAGTGATAAATGTATTATAAAGACAAACTTGTTCTTATTAAAAAAACTAAAAAAAGAACAAAGAGAAAATACAACCTGCGATCGACAACCAACGTTAAAATCAGTATCGCCTTCAGCTAAACAAAATAAAAAAAAGGTAATTTGATATAAGTAGATGTGCTATAAGCCTATACTATAACACAAATGTGATAATAGTATGGTTCTGTTTGATAGACAATAATTGATTTTTTTGGAAAATAATTTATGTAAAATGGATTACTTGAAAATTATTTTACGTAAAATGAATTACATGAAAACTATTTACGTAAAATGAATTACCTAAATTTGTTTACGTAAAATGAATTACATGTTCTGGAAAATAGTTATCGAAAACTATTTTACGGTGTTTTGATAATATTGTGTAAATCATTTTCACAAATTGTTTGATACAATATAATTAATTTTATAGAAAATGATTTGCGTACAATGAATAAAGTTCTGCTCGGTTAATATTTTTTAAAAAAAATTGATTTGATTAACGATTAAATAAAAAAATTCAGTTAATTTTGTTGGTAATTCAATTAATTAGGTGGCCGAATTAACTATTTAAACACTCTTAATTTTTGTTATTAGTATTTTATTAATATAATACTAAATTATCAAACATTTTATATTATTATATTGTATTCGAGTACATATTAATATAATATTAAAACTATAATATTATTAAAATTATATTATAATAATATCACATATTTTAATAATTAATTTTTATTAAAATTTTATTAAAATATTAAATAAATAAAATAATATATATTTTTTAAATGCTTATATTTTGGAGTGAAAAGTTAAGAAAATATTTTACAAAAAATTAGATGATAGAGTATTTTATATAAAATACAGAGGAACTAGACAAAATGAATTACATTAGAAAAACAATTAAGGCTATAAAATAATAAAAAATATTTTTCCACTATCAAACACACACCCAGATTTGTATTAAATAGAATGACCAACGAGATTTGACTGTTAATTTTTATATATTACAACTACTGACCTTCAAAAGTCGAAAGTGCTCGGTAAGCCCTACTAGCTACTTGTAACACTAATATATCATAAAGCCAGTGGAATTTCAATCTTACAATATTTATGTTTCGATGTCTGACAATTGTAGTTTGGTTTGCTTTGGAGAAACTTCATGAACATCCATCGGCAGTTTCGACCACGCCACGGTGTCTACCGTATTCTTCCTCCGGTGCATGATCGCCGAGAAGCTCAGCAGCAAACATAAAAGCGCAATCAAGGGAAGCAGATTGCCAACAATTCTTCTCGGCCAGCACTTCAAAAGCAGCTAACGTGTGACGAAGAGAATAAATTAAGATGCAAAGAGAGTAACGCAAAAAGGATTGGGCGGAGAGAATAAGACGGACAAGTGTTATGCAGAAGAGAGAATTTTAAATTCATACGAGTGTAAAATGGTTTAGGTTTAGGAGAGTTTGGTTGGTCAACAGATTCATTGAAATGGACTAACATGTGAACCAACACACACGTAGGCTTCCAAAAGCTGTGTTGATTGTTGCCTGTCAACGCCGTGATATGTACAACATATAGAAAAGTAAATGAAAAACAGGCAAACCAGGTGAAATCCCGGTTCCTTGGTGACGGGAACACCGAGCTGCGCCATGCAGGCGTGAACCCGATCATCGGAGCCGTACAATCCCGGTATCTCTGTATACAACGGTCTTGCACTTTCTCTAGTGCTTTAGCCAGGGGGTAGCTGATGGCGAACCCTCCTCCGCCGTAAGCCATCCCGTGGGAGAAATTAATTTTCTGCAAATGACTCTCCGACGAACTGCCGATCTAATAAAACTGATTAAGATCGTATTTAGACAAAACCCGAACCAAATTATCGGGCACAAAGAACGTATCATCGTCTCCCATAACAAACCATCTCACATCTTCCAAGCCCAGCCTTCGAGTTTCCGATACTATGCGGGATATCCTTATAGCAGACCGGTGGCCTTTCGGCGGAGACTATTCTCGGCGGTAAAAGGTGGTCATCGGTTCCGCTTTTAACACCCTTGTCTAACCAGACGACGCCACGCATTTGCCGAGGATTCCGCCACAGTTTGATGTAATTCTTACTTTGATCCCATAACCCAGCCGAGGCCGCAATGCCGATAACTATATGGTGAAGGGTTGTTTTCTCTGTGGAGTTGGGTTTGGGAGATGAAACGGGCGGTGGAGCTATGGATAAGGATTTCTCTCCGCCATTAACAGGAACAACTTTGATGATGTTCGGTTCTTTGTTCCGAGCATCCGAGAAAATTACCGTGTAAAATAAGCAGAGAACGGAAATCAAAAGGAGGGAAGAAAGGACAAGCTTGGGATAAGTCCAGGAAACAGTGAAATGGTTTCTCAAGCTTTGATCGCATGGAAATTTGTCTTCAACCTTTGAGATTGTTTTTCATGGTTGAACCTTGGAGGGTTTTAAAAAAAAAAATCTGAAATTGGATTTTCTGGGTGTTTGTGCCTATGAAAATCTAAGGGCCGATTGTTAGCCGCTTAATAGTACCATTCAGGTTTGTTTTGTACTTTTTAGTGATTTAGTAGTGATTGATTTAATAAAATAGTGATGAATGATTCAATACAGAAATATATTCTGAATCATTCAGAATTATTTATCAAATAACATGTCACATTCAATGTTAAATTATTTAAAGTCTCTAAATCATTCAACGCTTAATGTAAACAAACCGTTCCTAAATCTAGATTCCAAACCCTTAACTCTATCTAAAGGGAACATGGATTTTCCGTATGGAAATCTATGTGCAGAGGAATATTTGAGGTAACATAAACGTTAACAGAGGTATTTTCAGTATATAATTTAATTTTTTAATATCTATATATATATATATATATTATTTTACTAAATTAATTATAATTGTATAAATATGTTTATATTTAATATAGTTGGTTACAAAATAAAATAAAATGACAAAAAATATATAGTTGAATGAAAAAAGAGTCAGTTTTAAAACTATAACTCTCAATTTAAATTAATCCTTAAACTTTTAAATATTCTAATTTTATCCCAAAATTATCTCTCATTCTAAATTAATCCTTAAACTTTTTAACATTCCAATTTCATCTCCAAACTATGAATATCATTCTAAATTAATCCCTAAACTTTTGCATATTCAATTTTATCACCATAGTCATTCAAATATGTAATACATTTTAACCATAGTTTAACCATATAATAATATAACTTGGTCTAACAATTTTATTAACAAGAGATGTTATTAGTATACACGTATAATTTAGGATTAAATTGAAATATTTAAAATGTTTAGGGGCTAATTTAGAATGAAGATAATAATTTGGGGATAAGATTTAATGTTAAAAGTTTAAGGA